>NC_068391.1:4345674-4430674 GCF_023724105.1 Carassius gibelio | reverse complement strand
TAAAACCTGCGTTTTCCACTACAGAGTAAGGTCTCATATCCGCGGCTATAACGTAAATGCACCATTCGCTGCGGTGATGTCCGTATACGGAGCCCGGGACGTCACCTGTAGGAGAAAAAAAAGCAATCCGTGGCGACGGTTTTGCAATCCGTCCCCTCAGTTTATAAACCGTACTCACGAATTCATAAACTGTTCACTCGATTTAACAAATCGTGCCCACGGATTAACAAACCGTGCCCACGAATTTCCAATCCGTGCACTTAGATTTTGTAAACCGTACCCTCGGTTTTTGAATCCGTACCCACGAATTCATAATCCGTGCGCACGCTTTCGCAATCCGTTCCCTCGGATTTGTAAACCGTACTCACGGATTCATGCAGCAAACTCCTACGTGTTAACATACAGTTTTATTGAATATTATTATGTGGAATAGGTTTACAGCAAAGTGTCTTAAGTGATTCTCTATCAAGTGTAGTACGAGGTGGAATACAAAGATTTAATAAGAAAGATGCGCATTAAAATCTTGTTCAATTGCTGATAATCTATAATAGCACTTGATTATTATTGTGCAATAAACCTGGCATTGTGACTGACTCTGGAGTAATTTTTTCCTCTTTTGTAAGTTATTTTGGATAAAAGATTCTTATGCATAACCTGTTTAATAATATATAATAATGATACAAATAAAAATAAAGTTATTTTTTATAATTTTAATTTGTAGGCTAAATAAATGAGTACAAGACAGTAAAAATATTTGTCATAAAATAATTTGTGAATTGCTTTATTTTTAAATAACCTTTGGACAGTTTTGGAAATGCTTGTGTACAATTCTTTCTTAACATGAAGACTTATTTTTGTGATTTTATTATACTAAGCTCCACCCACCTCACCCCACCTGCCGGAGTTAGATGCATGTTTCACTGTTAAGTGTAAAATGCGTGTCAGTTTTCAAATCCGAGGGAACGGATTGCGAAAGCGTGCGCACGGATTATGAATTTGTGGGTACGGATTCAAAAACCGAGGGTACGGTTTACACAATCTAAACGCACGGACTGGGAATTCGTGGGCACGGTTTGTTAATCCTGGGTACGATTTGTTAAACCGAGTGAACAGTTTATTAATTCATGAGCACGGTTTATAAACTGAGGGGACGGATTGCAAAACCGTCGCCACGGATTGATGTTTTTTCTCTCCTACAGGTGACGTGCGGGGCTCCGTACCGAGCCTTCAGCGCGTACTGAGTGAGCGAGCGCCTGACTGAGTAGCCTAACATAAACATATAAGTTGGTGTTTTTTTTTCTTCGGGGGTGTCAGGGGCATTGCCTGTTACGTCGTTTGGGTTATTGGGCTACCTTGTTGAACGCATAACATTATATTTCACACACCTTTTTTATTTTCCAAATTTAATTAATTAGTCCAACGAACCGTTCGGTACATAATGCGTACCGCGTACCGAACCGAAAGCCTCGTACCGAACGGTTCAATACGAATACGCGTATCGTTACACCCCTAATATATATATATATATATATATATATATATATATATATATATATATATATATATATATATATATATATATATATATATATATATATATATATATTAATCCCATGCATTGATTTTTTAATTACTTAATTATTTTTTATGTAGTATTTTATTTTAATGTAGTATTTTATAATTAGCATTTTTTTTATTTTACTTTATCTTATTGTATTAGATTTATTTTATTAGTTTTATTTTCATTTACTTTATTGGCTCCTTTTATTGGCTTGCATTTTATTTTATTTTATTTCAGTTAAAGTTAATTTTATCTCAGCAACATTTTTTATGGTTTTAACTATAATAACAACCTTCCAAACAAACTCAAAAACATAAAAATAATACATCAATATTTTAAATGATTAATTTAAAATATTTTTAGAATAATATTACTAAAGCTTATTACAAAAAAAAATAGTAAACAAAAAGGCTTAGTAAACATGCATTTGTTTCCAGTTTGAATGCAAAATAAACCATTTAATTCTATTAAATCTCAATTATTTGTTGACCATTTTAATCACTAACAACATTTTGGTCATGTTTGAGTGAATATCAAGATATTTTACCGTGCTTTTGTCTTTCAGGAGTTTCTCAATCACTTCGATCAGATGCTCTTTCTGATCCGGGTCTAGACTGGAAGACAAAATCATAGACCTCTGTATAACACTCGCTTGTTAACATACAGCGACCTCATCTGTGTGAGTGTGTGTGTTACCTGTAGAGTTTCTGAATGGCGTGAGCGGCTGTTTTCCTGACGTAAGGTGAAAGGTCGGTGGCTGCTTCTTTGATGGCCAGCATCATGATGGGGACGATGATGGGAACTCTGATGCTGGACAGGACCCTGAGAGCGCTCGCTCTGATCAGCTGATTGGGGTCCTGCGCACACACACACAAACACAAGATTAAAAAAAAACATGTGTTAGCTGACTCAAAACACTGGCTAAACAAAAGGACATAAAAAACTGGGAGGAGACAAGGGATGCACGATTTAAAAAAAAAAAAAAATCTACTTGCAATTTTTCTGAAAAAAACTTGGCATTTAAAATGTGATTAGTTTGCTATGCAAAATTTGTCGTTATATATTAATATGGCTGTAAAATAATAATAATAATAATAATAATACTAACTATAAATATTGCAGTTTTTATTACAAAATAAAATATACTGTAACTGTACTACATATTATATTAATAAAATACTATACTGTATATTGTATATTTTACCATAGATTACATACTTTTGGTAAAATAAAAAGAATTGTGAATTTGTAAAGAAAAGAAAAAAAACTATATCATAAGAAATATTTTTGTTTACATTGCAACCATAAAATTACACTTGCATATTGGTGGAAGCTGTTTTATATTTTTTTTTTTATATGTATATATAGTTTTTAGAAATGTATTTGTTTGCTCTTTAACTACATAAACGAAATGAATATTTAAAATGTTTTCTGGGCAACTAGCTGAAATAAAATAAGTTTAAAGTAAAGCTATAAAAATCACAGACAATAATAATTACTTTGACAGTACAACAGTAAAATTACAATACTAATATTTATAGCGGTTTCAATTTCTTCAAACTTTATTTTGACTAAAAAAGAGCAGTGCATTTATTGAACTGAATTGCTGCCTTTGTGATTTGATAAATCGCACAATGCCATATCGTAATTTCAGTTTTATTTTGATAAATCATGTAAAGCACAATAAGAGCATCGTGGGAGAGGAAAGGGGCGGGACTTACCTTGAGCGCCCGCTGAAAGGTGCTGATTGACAGGAGGGCGAGATCCTGCTGTTCCTCTGCATACCGGACCAGGTACACATACACCAGCTTCTTCAGCTGAAACATGCAGACACAAAAGAACTACACATTAAAAACAGTCCAGTTAACTTTAAGAAGTAGATAAAGAATCATCATCCAATCCCAGCTTTAACAAACTCATATGCCATTTTAATATCACGAAACAGTCTGATCTGCTTGTGCTCAAAGGTGAAGGGTCAAAGGTCGGCTCTCCGTTTAATTGCGTCCAGCTCTTGGGGTGACGACAGGTCGTTAGCGATCAGGGAGTCACGACGACGCATTCCATCATCATCACCATGGCGATTAGCAGCCAAATGGAAAAACATCACTCACTTCATAAAGAGAGACATTACCCATCTGCCCCTCTGTTTAATCAGATTTACATACAGCGGCCTGCTGATCAGGGATTGGAGCAGCCGTGCGCATGTTAATTAGACAGCTACTAAATGAACCGCTGGCATTTATGAAGCAGAATTATAGGAGGAGCAGAAAAACAAACCTGATGGAGAGAGGGATTGCTTTTTTCATGCAAGATGGTTGTTGCTGGGTTTTTATAATAGGGGGCACAAATAACCCCAAAAACAAGTTATTGTGCTTTAAACCGATCATAAAAAGTGCACTCTGAGGATTCAACCAGAATTTCAAGGGGATCCACAAACACACAAAAAAATATTCTATACATATTATAAAATATATAGATTATTAAATGTAATAAATTAAAATAAAATGCTGTAAAATAATACATTCAAATAGTAAAAAATACATTATTTTTTTTATTTTTATTTATTATATGTATATAAAACAAACATTTATAATGTTTTGTATTAGTTTTAAATGTTATGTTATTTATGGTTTAGGCAGGGTTGTTACAGTAAACTAAAACTAAAACAGTTAAAACATGATAAAAAAAAACTATTAAAAAAATTATTTTAAGCTAATTGTCAACATTTTCATTTAGATGAACTTGATGTACTAAAATAACTAAAACAAACTGAAATAAAATATCTATCTAGATAGACAGACAGACAGACAGACAGACAGACAGACTTAATAAATAAAACAAATCAATAAAAAGACCACAACAAAAATCCCTTAACATTTCTGGGGGTCCGTGGTATCATATTTTTCAATAATACTGCATCATTTATATATGAAAATAGCAAAATTATTAAAAAAAGTAACATAATAAAAAGTAAATAACAAAAACATTATAATAATATAACCAAGCAGGGGTAGAGCTTACTGAAGGGTTAAATAAATGAGTGTGTGTGTGTGCGTGTGTGCTTGTGTGTGTTTGCGTATGTGTGTATGACCCTGCAGTGAGTGGATCAATGGTCACACCTGTGGTCTCGTCTCGTGCGTGTGTGTGTGTGTGTGTGTGTGTGTGGATCAATGGCAGCATCCCCAAGTCTCTAGCTCCAGAGAGAGACAGTACTCAGTACACAGCTGCCCAGCACGGAGCATCAGACGTGGGGGGAGACAGAGAGAACGTGACTGGACCCCTGGACCACCAATTACACACTGGCCCCTCATAACACCAGCCGTCTTCTTCAGTCAAGACGTTTTTCCCAACCACCTCTCATGTCTTTCCATCATCCTGTCCAGACAATCATCTTTCCATCTAAACATTCATTCTTAAGCAGCAGGGGCTTCCCTGTCAGATGCCTGATCAAAAATCTACAGGGGTCCTCACAGCTGCTGAACGCCTGAGAGTGAGGAAAACGTATGTAAAGGTGTTCCTGTAGCTCAATTGGTAGAGCACTGCGTTATCAAGCGCAAGGTTGGGGATTCGATTCCAAAGGAACACATGATAGGTAAAAACTGATAGCCCGAATGCACTGTAAGTCGCTTTGGATAAAAGCGTATGCTAAATTAATAAATTTAATTTTAATTTAAATGTGTCAGCACATTCTAAATCTTCTCTTACCTCAATGTTTTTGCTTGCAACATTCTTCACCACTGCTGGGAAAAGTTCAGATGCGTTCTTTCCCTTGGCAATCAACTATATAGAGAGAAATAAAAATTTTAATGAGACAGAATGAAGCAACAACACACTGACGCTGAGTGAATGTGTTCATAAAATCACAGACTGAATCTTAAAGGGATAATTCAGCCAAAAATAAAAAAAAATAATAATTTAATCTCCCTCAAGTCGTTCCAAACCTGAATTAATTTCTTCTGTTGAACATGAAGAATGCTGGTAACCAAACAGTTGTTGGTTTCCATTTACTTCCATAGTATAGAAAAAAAATACTATGGAAGTCACTGAGAGCAGTAAATGTTTGGTTACCCACATTTAGAATTTTTGGGTGAACTGTCCCTTTAATACCAGATCACTGTCTCTCAGAATGACGTACCCCAACTATCCTCTTCATGGCCTCCAGCTTCAGAGACTCTTTGCTGCTTTCCAGCATCTCTTTCAGATCTTCATTCCTGCAGAGAAACCAAAGGATTCAGCATTACAGCAAATTCATCATACTAACCGTATCGTTTTACTTCAAATGAAAGTAGGGCCATCAATTCACTCCAATTTCATGTCAGTGATTTACCATTATTCACTCTTCGTTAACAGCTTCAGTTCTTTTATGGTAAATGAAATAAAAATTGTAATAAAATAATATCTGTATTATCCAAATACACACACACACATGTATACATATACACACACATATATACATGCATATTTATAATTAACTTTTAATATTTTTTTTTAGAATGAACATTATTTTATTATGAATGACATATTTATGCATAATTAAAGATTTGTATATGAACTATATATTTATATTATGTAATTGTATATTTGCATTTATATTATAAATACATTTTAAATTATATAAAAATCAAATAATATATGTATTATCTCTCTCTCTCTCTCTCTCTCTCTCTCTCTATATATATATATATATATAGAGAGAGAGAGAGAGAGAGAGAGAGAGAGATATTCATGTCATATATATATATATATATATATATATATATATATATATATATATATATATATATATATGACATGAACTTGTACCACAAAACCAGTCATAAAGGAAATTATATATATAATTTCCTTTATGAATATATATAATTTCCTTTAGACTGGTTTTGTGGTCCAAGTTCATGTCATATATATATATATATATATATATATATATATATATATATATATATATATATTATAACATTTGGCCAATATACAGCTATTTGATAATCTGGAATCTGAGGGTGCAAAAAATCTAAATACAGACAAAATTTCCTTTAAAGTTGTCCAAATGAATTCTTAGCCATGCATATTAAAAATTAAGTTTTAATATATATACATTAGGAAATGTACAAAATATTTTTATGGAACATGATCTTTACTTTAATATCCTAATGATTTTTGGCATAAAAGAAAAATCTCTAAATTTGACCCCTACAATGTTTTTTGTTTTGTTTTTTGGCTATTGCTACAAATATACCCCAGTGACTCTGGTTTTGTGGCCCAGGATCACAGACATACACACACACACACACCTTTTTATAATTTTATTTTAGAATCTATTTTAGATTTAAACATTATATTATAATAAACGGTATATTTATACGTAATTCAAGTTTTATATTTGCATTCATATTATAACTAAATTCTATAAAAATGTAAAAAAATATATTATTATATGATATAAATATTATAATAAACTCTACATTAACCGACAGTAAATAACTGTGAACATACAAATCTATATTTTATTTCTTTATTATCGTCTTAACATCTCAGTAGCTAATTCAAGGAAATACTTTATAAATATAAATATCCCTTTGCTGCAGCTCCAAAAACACAGAATTCAGGAAAAAGCATCTTAATTCAAGCTAATGGAAGACAGTCAAAGACACATTAGATGACTCTGTCTGCACAGTGCTGTCATTTACATTGGTATCATGTGAGAGCCACATTCTTCAGCCAACTTGAAGATAGTTCATTATGTCACAGAGATATAGATGAGCTATTATTGAAGCAAAGGAACAGAACTGGAATATAAGGATGCTCATACCATCATATCATGTGAATGTTTGAATGAGTAAGACGACTGACCCATGCATAATTTTTCCATCTCCCAAACAAATGCATTGTCTACATTTTTATTTATTTTTTGCCTTTACTTGAGCATTTCTCCTACCCTCTGCTTGGTTTCTTCTCATTACTGCTGCTGTGCTTGTCGGTCAGAGCCTGTTCCTCTGAGCTGAAGTCTGATTTCAGTGTGAGCTGAAGGTTCTCGGCCGAGACGAGAGCGTTTCGCATCACTCCAGCGGCCTCTAAACGCAAGCTGCCCAATCCTCCGTTCATCTTAAACATGTACAGAATTACTAGAAACCACAGCAGTAGAGAAGGTCGAGATGATCCACACAAAGCCTTGCATCAAGCCATTCATCGCAAGAAGTTCCTCAAGTCTTGTTTATCTATACAAACATGACTATGAGATTGTCCATTTCTCCAAACCGGAACCGAAAAGACAAACTCGAAGAAGCTGAAGCCAAGAGAAAATTAAACCGGGTATGAAAGCCAACGTCTACTGGTTTCTTTCTTTCCACCGATGCTGTTGAGAAGACAAGAGGGACAATACAGCACTATCCTCCAGACTCGATCAACAGGTTAATGTGCAGCAGTCGCACAGCCGTCCAGTGTGACCATCACACACCAATTAGATCCACGAGCGCTGAGAGAGCAGCCACGGTACAATGGTTCACTCTTATCATGACCTAGAGGCTGAATTCTCTTCATTTCCTTCAACGTTCTGCTGAGATCCGGTCAGTTGGCAAAAGAAACGTCTCACTTATCGATTAGCTTGAGAGATGCTTTGACGATACGAAGAGTCCCTTTGAGTGCTGGTTGCGAACGAATAAAGGAAGTGGGTAAAATGGAAAGGAAGTCTACTGGGGTCAAAAGAGCACCATCTAAAGTGCTGAGGAGACTCATATCTACTCCAGACATGGTCATTCTTCATGGCTGTGGTCACCTCCCTTTAGAGGAAGCGTGAAGGCTCTTATCTTCAGACCGAGGCTTTCATCACCTCTGGAGAACTGTGTTCAGCAGCTCTGCTTATCCTGATAACATGAAACTTCCTCCTGCCAACCAACGAAAAAAAAAAAAAAACAAGTCTGAAGCAAAATTCAAACCCAAATAGTAAACGAAAGGAAGGAACGGGAGGAATATTTGGCAAACATAGCCAGGCTAATTTTGTTTCTTAAAAACAAAAATGGGGTGAGCACACTTACATTCTCATTTTAAATTATTTAAACATCGATGCCACCATGTCAATTGATTAATATGCACGAGGTAGAGAGAGAAAGTAAGCGCTCGTGTTGTTTGAAGACGACGAGTCTCGCGCTCTCTCTCGCGCGCGCTCTCTCTCTCTCTCTCTCTCTCTCTCTCGCGCGCTCTCTCTCTAGCTCACTCGCTCGCTCTCTCGCACTCTCTCGCGCTCTCCATCAAGGGCCGGGGAGCAGCTGGCCCGTACAGTTAATGAATAACGGATCAACTACGACAGCCTACAACGCACTTCCTGCGATGTGACTATTGTGGATTCGTAAATCGCGATATCGATGCTTAAACGACACATCGTGCAGCCCTACAAAACAACACTTTCGGCTCTTTTCACAGTTAATAGTGAACACTGGCTTTAAAGCTGCAAAAATGTCCACAAATGTAGGCCAAACAACTTGTGCAATATATTCAGGGTCCTGTCAAGGCATTTGAAAGCTTTCGAAGAGAAACCGATCGAAATGAAGCCATGATTTACTGATAAACCTCTCTTCTAGTGAGCAGTTGACTCCAAAACTGCTGCAAAATCACTGAATCAACTGAGTTTAACCTGGAGTTAAAACTGGTGCAGTTAACAAATTATCTTATGTTCTTATCAACAAAAGGGATTAATCGAGTTTATACCAGGTTTTTGAATAAAAAGTAGTCCATATGACTCATAGCCTAAATGTATGTAAGTCTTCTGAAATCATATATAATTTAAATGATTAACTCATATTGCATCACTTCTGCAGTCATATAAAAGCTTTGAATGAGGAATGGACCACAACTGTAATTGTTATTTGCTGAAAAAATGTAAATATAGCTTATATCACCCTCCAGTGAGCTCTTAACTTGAGCTGCAAATGACACAAATGAATCAATGAGATGAACAAGAGAACAGAAGCAAACAAAGCATTGCTTCGATCTGGTTCTCATGAAAAAAAAGGACTGATGTTGATCTAGTTCTACATTTACAATGTGGGTTACAATATGAAAAAGACCTGTGTAAATATCTATAACATATATTTTTTAATCTAATATATCCAGTGGTTGCTTCCACAGAAGAAAGAAAGTCGTACAAGTTTGGCACAAGACATAAAGGTGAGTAACTCTATCCCAACAGTGTTGTTATCCCTGCTTCTCATTTTTAATGCATCTCTCTCCTTCCTCATGAGTTCAGTCTTCTGCTTGCAGTCATGTGAGAGTGAAAATTCAGTTAGGCCTAAATAACATTAACTATTCTTCTGTTAAAGCCACACACACACCAAGCAGCAAATTAAAATCAAGAATCAGAGATGAAACAATATTCAAACAATACTCTCTTAACAACAGAAAGGAATCCATACACTCTAGTAGCAGTTAATAAATAAATAACAACCAGCAGAAGTCTTTAACCGCATAATAAATGACACGATTCTCTTACGTCCCATTAGATTAAACAATTAACAGGCTCATTAATGTAGGAAGGAGCTAGAGACTTCCTGTCATTCAGGACTGTAATTTTTGGAACAGATCCCTTAAAGCAAAATGGGATTAAGATCCCAGAGGACGGGGACATGAGGGTTTGACGTCAGAGCAGTCGGCAGCTTTCACAAAGAGTCTGGAGAAGACAAACACTGGAGACAATACAACGTGAGGATCAGTCCTTATGAAACACCTTAAATAATCATGTTATTTAGAAGCCAGCGTGACCCAGGTCTAGTTTCACTAACACTGATGTGATATCTGCATCAAAAGGACAGATATGTCTCTGATATTACAGTCATACTGACCCCTGGAGGAGAGAGAGGGCTGAACAAGCATCGCCATTAGAATGCAACACAACACAAGATAAAAAAAGAAAAAGAAAAAACTGAACCATAAGAATTATGGGAATTATTATTATTTATTTATTTTGCAATATATATTTTTTATATGCTAGAAATTAAATGTAATATATTATATTGTTATATATAATTTAGCTTTGCATTTTCTTTTTTGCATCAATTTTTTCCTTTAAATTTATTTTTTGCATGTATAAAATATTCTAAATCAAAAACATTCCAAAGAAGCCAATATAAGTGCATATACATTATATCTGTATATAGAGAAAGAAAATGGTTAGATATTATATTAAATTAACTATTAAATATTAATTAAATAAATGTTATTTTATATCTCCAGCTATTCATGAAATATTTCAAATGTAAATCAAATTTAATTTTCATACAAAATTGTGTGTGTATCTATTTATCTAACTATAACTTTATTTATCCTCTGATAAATGCATGTGCTATATTTTAATAATGCAACTCCTTAAACTAATAAACATACTTTTACTGGAAATATTTAATTTGTATACCAAATATAATATGTGGGTGCATTTATATAGGATTTTATTTTAAAAAAAATTATATATATATTACTTATAGAGAAATATGCTTTTAAATTAATAATAATAATAAATGGTTTGTAGAAAAAACAAAGCTAAACTCTCACACAAGGCATGTTTGCAAATTCAACAGAACTCTTAAAAATAAAAATGTCAGACAATATCTTGTCGACAACTTTTGAAACAATCAAAAAGACAGAAAAGCGCACATTTAAGTTCTCAAGACATAAAATTTTATATGCATTTTAAGATGAAAAATTGTGTGTCAACACTACACTGACCCGAAATATACAATGACAGATCTGTGAACGAACCCAAAACTCTCTCACAGACTCACACTGGTCTTCAAGAAGAACTCTGAGGCTCATCTTCTCTCCATGCAAATATTACACAGGCAGTTGATCTTGCAAATGAAGTATAATAGTTCCAACCTATCGTTTAACAGCCCAAATCAGCAGTTCACAAAAAGGAGGCGTGTCCCATCAACTTATACTACAGTATCACACAGAGCAGGGCATCACCTGACACCCAAACATACACAAACACATCTTCTTCCTAGGCTAGAATACACTTTTCTCACAGTAACTGCTGTGGAAACTGAAACGCATGTTAATGGAGATCATGTGAGCGTGTGTTCCGGGTGTCTTACTTCTTGTAGTCGGCGCTGAAGAGGCTGAAGGCGGCCCCGCTGCTGCTGCTGATGCTCCCGGGGATGCTGCTGTTCTCCTGCGCCGCGTCCACACCGGACTCCACCGAGCCCTGATCGTTATACGACACACTGTTGGCGGACATCCCGAGCATTTACTCGATTCACACGGATCACAACAGCACGCGACCTTATTTATCCTCCGATAAACGCAGATGTGCTTAAACGATGTTGCGTTTCTACTTTCCGCTGAATGGATCGAAAGAAAAAAACTTTTTTTACTTCTGACGTGCAACTTTTTTTCCTCTTCCACGCAGAGTCGGAAGTGAGCTGGAGTCACGTGACCGTCACATGACAGCAGCGTGACGAAGATCAAACAGACACACACACACACGGTGACGGGACAGCGCGTTTCAAAGTGAATATGGAAGAAAAAATTTCCCCTGGGACACTTAATCATTTATTTTGGGAGTGTCTCAAGACCCAAATGTTTTGGAAAGAACTCAGTGTTTACTTACAAAGAAAGACTATGATGTCTGTTAACCTTGAAGAAATTGATGTTATGTTAAAATGTTTTTCATTTGATGGTGACAGAAGTGTTCTGTTTATATTTGATTTCTATATTTATATTTGTTTATATTTAATAAAATAAAAAAATCAAGTGAAATAAAAATTTTGAAGAATTTAAAATAGATATTAAAATATATTTAGAGACAATATCCAAAAGCAGAAACTTGAAAGCAATAAAAACTACAGTTGTTTAATAGATACAATTTCATGTAAAATGCCTTTTTCCCACTCTCTCTTTTGTTTACTCTTTTTTTTTGTATATATATATATATATATTTGTATTATCCCTGATATGAATGGTTGTACTCTGGTTTGTAAGTCTGTTCTTGTTAATATTCAATTACACACACACACACAAACACACACTTTTTTCTTGTTCTATGACTATATTTTCCTTTCAAAATATTTTATTCAACTTTTTAATTTAATTTACTATCGTATTTTTATCCCGTTTTATTATTCTTTAAATAATTTTTAAACAAAGCAAAAGTTAAATGTAACTCTGTTTTTATAAAAAAAATATTTTACATGAAGTACTCCATATCAAATAACACAATTATTATTCGTTTACAAATAATTATATTAATGTAATTGAATAATTCTAAATACACACTTATATTAATATAACTAATTATATGTAATTTAATACTATTAATATATATTTTTCAACAATGTTATCAGCAGCGTGGCACACTCGTCTTCTCTCTTGTTCTGCGTTAATTTTTATAAATTTAAATATTTTTGTATTTTTATCTCATATTATTATTGTCATTAACTTCAATTATTTCTGTTTTTATTAATTAATAATATTATTTAACGATCCTAATTAATTATTAAATACACCCCCAACGTTTTTCTCACTCTTTATATTTGTATATTCTTCTTTATTAATTATTTAACGGACCGTTAAACTTTCTTAAATGGGAGATGTAATATTTTGTCAGCTTCTTATAAAAAAAAATTCTGTGATGGTTATTATGACATAATTATTTATCAGATGCCAATACCGTGGATAGATAAATAAAGATAGATAAACTATGTATAATGTGCGTGTTATTTTTTTCCACATGGAGCACCTGAAACCCGCAGCGATTCTCATAATAACCTGCAGATGGCGATAAAATTCGGTTAAAAATATTAGTAGTACGTGTCCTGTTTTTGTCACGTGCTGTTGATTATCTAAAATTATCTAAAATACCAAATTTGTTGCTACTAAATATATGTCAATGTAATAAATCGCCCATTTCACTTATATATTTTATATACTAAAGTACTAAAGTAAAAAAAAAAAAAAACGTGACTTTTAAAGTTTTTTATCTGCAACAACACCCTCACACGCTAAAAACACTTCTTTACTTCACCTCTTTCTTTTCTCCTGACTTTCACGTTTGACCTTTTGTTTTCTCCTCATCTCTATTTTCTTTCTTTTCTTTTCTCATCATTCCTATTAAATGAATGACCCTAGAATCTGAGAAAAAGTCGGAGAGGTCAAGAGTTACTCTTTAAACCGTAGCAATCAGCTGATTGTTGACCAGAGCTGTACACATGTATCTTCATGAGTGGTTTTGAGGATCGTTTTATCTTGTAATGTTTGTAGAGTAGAAGGCCACAGGTCTGACGGTCTCAGGGTCAGTTAACAGACACGTTTACAGTGCTTCGGGGAAGACAACAGCTTCAGATTTCACTGTGGGTCATTGTGACATCATCGATGACCTCAAAATAATTCCTGCTGACTGTAAAATATCTGAGGTTTAAGAGTTCATGAAGACACACACACACGCACACACACTTCGCAGAGAGAAAGAGAAGGAAAATATAGCTTTATAAGTAACTGAAAATATTATTTATGCTTTTGATAAAAGACAAAATCTTCAGTGTGTTCGTCTCTTTCTATGGGCAAGAATAAAAAGTTCGTTTATTTCTAGTAAATCTGCAATCCCACACCTGCAAACCTCAAATTGTGCAAAATGAAGCCCAGTTCTTCTCAAAAATAGCAACCAAAACAAATTTAACCAAATAAAAATAGTTATATAACAAAATAACTCTGTATTATATACGTCTTAAATTCTACATTAATTCGTTAATGTATATTTTTTATATGAATATTAAAAATATATATTTGAAATATTAAAAAACATAGTTAAAGAATTGAAATGAGTGTACATTAATCACTAAAATAATATAATTATTATATTTTACAAATAATTATAATATAATTCTATAATTTTAGATAAATATAGCAATATTTTATAAATGCAATTTAATAAAATCAATTTAATTATTCAACCATATTTTATTATCTTTGATTTAGAAATATAAAAACTAAAGAACCATAACAAAATTAACCCGACAAAATAAAATAGCAAATACACATTAGAAAAAATATATGCATACAATAATAATTATTTAAAAATATATATTTTATTCTACAATATTTATTTATTCACATTAAATACAATATATTCTTCATATAATCCATTTAAAACTTTTATTCCTGATTTCATCTGCTATTAATCAACAAACACACATCTGTTTGTCATGGAGACTTTTATTTTACCGCTTTCAAGCTGCACAAATCAGACCAAATGTCTTTTCTTTCAGCAAAAGCACCAATTCCCAGTCGATGGGTTTATAAAGTTCTTTCAGTTTATTTGAAATGAATTATTTGTAATAATCTGGGTATCAATTTATGAAAATACACTGAGCAAAAGTCAAAAAGTCTAATTATGTAATGAATTTATATACTGAGTGATTTCCTTGAAGAGTGTAAACATTGTGACGATGTTCTGTGTTTTTGAGATAGTTATTATTAATAATATTATAAAACAGTCCTTCACTGCTGAAACAACTATTTGAATTAAATGAAATATTAACAATATAATAGTTGTTCATCATAAAAGTGTTGAACAGTGAAAAATACATTTAGACATTTTTTGGACATGATTTGGAAACATACTCTCTGCAGGGTAACATAGATATGCTTTTCATAATAGAATAGTAGAGGATCACGAGAGAGAGAGAGAAAGAGAGAGAGAGAGAGAGAAACAGGAAGCTGAGATTCCATTTCCTGATATTCCCATTCATGCTTGGCAGTTTGTGCCACAGCGATCCGACTTCATCCAAGCTGGAAATATAAACAAGTTGGACATTTTTTTATTCTTTTGTCTTTCCCTTCATTTTGTTCCTTTCCGAAAGTAGGGGTTTGTTTTTCTGGAAAAGAAGTGAAAGATGATTTCCTGATGATTTGAAGATTTTGATAGATTTATTGGTCAACTCAGTGAAAAGTGAGATTAGTTTAATTTGTATTTTGTTGTTTTGCGCACAGATTCTAAAAGCTGATCCTAAATGTGTAAATGTGTAAAGTTCAGATTTAATGTGAGGAAGTTAACATTTTCAAAGTCTTCTTTTTAGGCAGAACAGGTCTTGATTTAGACGTTGGATTGATACGTAAAAATGAGATCAGTGTGTGTGTGTGTGTGGTTGTGTGCGCTGAAGTGTGTTTAAACAGTGATTAGCAGCTGAATGTTCCTGAATTGTCACTCAGAGAGAGGTGAAGCAGAGCTCAGCATTAACCCTTTATCTGTCGCTCTGACCTCTGCCCTCTGCTCTCTTTCCTCCGTCCTCTGTGGAATCTCAAGATTGTCCCGTCAGTTCATTCATCCTCCAGCAGTCAAGCTGCAGAGCTAAAAACACTAAATGAACACTAAACACTTCATTATGCACACCATTACTGACTACACAATACAACTGCATACTTCACTTTACAAAGTCATAGAAAACACAATTATTGCAGCACACAGTGGTAAAAATACACTAACAAAATAATAAAAAATACTGCAATAAACTAAATTTGTTGCACACTTGCCATACACACACTAATGGTAACCTCTAAACTCATAAGGACTAAAAATATCATTTTAAATATAGTAATTTATAATAGTAAAAAAATAAAATAAAATAGTGTGTGTATATATATATATATATATATATATATATATATATATACACGGTATAAATAAATAAATATACATATACATACATACATACATACATACATATATATATATATATATATATATATATATATTTTTTTTTTTTTTTTTTTTTTTTTTTTTATATACATTTTTTATGACTCTGTACTGTATGTTTCCATTTTCTTCCAATAGAGGGAGTAATTAATATATATATAGTTATTTTTAGATCAGCATATTTATTTTAACGTTCCAGTATTTATTTTATGTAAACATTTAAATTCTTAAAATTATTCAAACCGATTTACACAGGTTTAAAAAATCAGGTGTCACTGAATTTGAATTTAGTTTAGTTTTTTTTATTATTATTAAGGAATTAAGATGCTGATCTTTTGATTTTAAATCTGCTCCTTTGGGAACAATGATTTTTCTTTGGGCTCATCCGCTGCACCTGTCCTCCCTCAAATTCACACACACACACACACACACACACAGACAGTGATTTATTGGAGGTCGACTGCTGTGTTTGTAAACACATTGTGGGCCACGTAACCTCAGACAGCCAGACTTCTTATCTACGACACACACACACACACACACACACACACACACACAGAAACCAGCAGAGAGATGGCAGAGAAACACATGAATCTGTGTCCTGATGATAATGAAGTGCAGACGGTCGGAAGTAAGCATTCGCTACAGATAAACTTAAACACCTGTTAAACACATGCACAGAAACACACCGACTGTCAAACAACATCATGAAGATCTGCCCTGAAAAGAGAGAGAAGCCAAAGGCTAGACAAAATTATTTTAAAAATGGAATTTGGACACACCAAAACATTACGACTTGCTAAAAAACAGTGCTTCTCAACTGGTTTTACTTCAGGACACAGATTTCATACTTCATTTTACAAACATCAAACAGTTAAAACAAACATAGAAAGGGGACTTTAAGAAAGGCTCTTCTGACCAATAAGAAACCATCTAGCAACCACCCAGATCACCCTAGCAACCACAGAGTTCAGTTCAAGGATGGTCCACTGACCCGGGGTCGAGGAGACAGTTTCAGGTCACATGCAAACACTGCAAACTTAAACATTTGGTTCTCTCTGATGTTTTGAATGTGATGTTTTGCAAATCCTACTGAATTTGGTTGATACCAAAAAAAGTAAGAACAAAAACAGGTAATGCTTTCTTGACGGCTTATACAGAGCTTGGAGAAATTGTATGACTTGATAATGTCATACAATGATGATAATGTATGTATATGTATATCTATCTATCTATCTATCTATCTATCTATCTATCTATATATCTATATATATATATATATATATATATATATATATATATATATATATATATATATATATATATATATATATAATGCCATAAGTTTGCATTATTTTATTTTTATGTTTTCCATCATTTGTTTTTTTTTAGTTTTTTGTATATATTATTTTATAATAAATGATAGAAAATTATTATATTCATATAGTAATGTAAACTAAATATAATCTTATATGTATATATACGTAATATAGTAATGTTTTGCACTATATTCCATAATTGTAATTTTTTTTATCTTGTTTTAATAAAATGCAAACACGCATTTAAAATGATATATTAATTAGAAAATAAGTAAAATCAAAAAGAAAAAAATATATATCTTGTGGATGGCTATCTACCTACAGTAGATATGTGTTTATAATTAATAAATGAAATAATTTTAATATTATAATAATGTAAAATAAGTAATTTTTGTGCTCTCTTTTGTTTTGTGCTCTTCATTGTATCTGCTCAAAGGTCAGACAGTTGGATGGATATTGTTTTTTTTTTATTGTTATATATAAAATATTTATAATATAACAATGTAATATATATATATATATTATTACATCATATTATTTAAATTACAAATAATATGATAATTTATAATGTGCACACAAACGTTTTTGATATATATACATATCACTGAATGTCTGGTCATCATTCTGTCACATTTTAAATGATTATCTCCCTCAACTATCTCTTTTTAAATTCTGAGCACTAATAATGAATTAACAATGGGAAAACGTTGACATGCAATCGTTCTGGTCTGATGGGACGACTGGAAAGATGATGTTACAGGAATGTATCACACTTCTGCTGAAAACTGATTTCTTTTTGTTCATTGTTGCCATGGAAAAATCAAATCCATGTGCATACACACTCGCTCATAAAACACATCCCAGAATGCAGCAGGGAAATGATGTACAATGGATAGGATGTGGTGAGGATGTGCAGAGAAACTTTAGGGAGTGGGAGAGAAATGCCACCCAATAACTAACATAATCAACAGCCACCGCTAAATTTACCTCATGGTTAAGTGACCTCATGGCCTTCATCCTGTCCCGTCTCGCGGCTCTTTTACCCCGACAGGAAAGAACCATCCAGCACACACAAACTTCAGGTGACCTTCGGCGCCCTACGTTCCCTCTCGGTAGACGTCGTGCTCATCCAGGCCTCATGAGCACATGATCTCAGGGACAGGAGTGTGTGTGTGTGTGTGTGTGTGAGTGAGTGATTAGTTTTACATCCTGAGGGCCATCAGACAGGATTTCACAACCCCGTAACTCTTAAGAGACTCTCTTTCTTGTGATATCTCTGCTCTGTTGCCTCTATTCAAAATGATCCATATGAAAGTCCATGCAGATATTGAATGTCAGGCTGATATTAAAAAGCTCACTCATAGTTACGTGATTTTGACCCTGCAGGTTTAAAAGAACAAGATGGATGTGACAATGTGTAGAAAGCAACTCCATAAAGCAGCAACAGGAATCTACAGAGGGCAGACAGAAAAATCAAGCAACTTTGATCCATTATTATTAATATTTCAATCGGTGGTAAACATTAAAAAACTGATCGTTCCGGTCGAGAACTTTGCTAAGCTGAAGTCACAGGTCAGAGTTCACTAAACTTGAACTTTGTAATGCAACAGAAGACAAAAGTGCTTGTGTTTCTAGTCTCCTGTCTTCACATATTTTTATAAATTATAAAATGTTATATTCTATTTATTATTTATTATAAAATATACATATTTTGTATAATCTTTGAAGTTATGGAAACACAACACTTCAAAACAGTACAACTTAATTACATAAGTAGATAAATCACTCCACAGTTACAGAAGAGTCACTGTATGCCTTTAATGGAGGAGATTTTATGATGACTGACATTAGTTAAATATTTTCTCAGACACACATGATTAGCTAATGAAGCACATGGATCGGGTTCAGAGGCAGCGAGAGAGTGTGTATCTGTGGGAATATGTCTGTTTTAAGGTCTTTGCCATCTGGGTCCACATGCTGAGAGCAGGAACAAAAGGCCAAGAGAAGGAAGTTATGACCCAAAATAAGAAGTGAAAAGAAAAACAGCAGGAGGCAGAGAAAGAGAAATAAATAAATAACAGGTGGAGCTGAGACGAGACGCTACGACGTACACCTGACAACACAGAGTCACAGAACAACACCAGCACACACTCCTGTAAGTCCAGATCTGTGTCTGTGCTACTGTTAACACAGAGTAAATCAACCCTCTCCCACACAAACACAAGCACACTGGACGGGAACAGAGGTCATTCTCCGCAGACCAAGCATGTGGGGTGGATGTGATTGTGTACAGCGGCCCCAAAAATGATTTGGATGCTTAAAAGAAAAGTTCACCCAAAATTAAAAATGTTCTGAAATGTACTCAACTTTATGCTATCCAAGATGAGTTTGTTTCTTTAACAGATTTGGAGAAATTGAGCATTATATTACATGCTCATCAGTGGATCCACTGCAGTGAATGGGTGCCGTCAGAATGAGAGACTAAACGGCTGATAAAAACATCACAATAATCCACAAGTAATCTACATCACTCCAGTCCATCAATCTATCAACTATTGTATTGAAAAGCTTTGCGTTTTTAAGAAAAAATACAATAAAAATCCTTCAAGACGTTTTTAACAAACTGTCGGTTGTGGCTAAAATACGAGTCCATCATTTGGGTTTCTCCAGTGAAAAAGACATCTTGTCTGAATCAGGAGTGAAATATGCACAGATCAAACACAGTTTACAAGTGAAAACATCCAAAACTTTTCTGGTGGATTTTGATGCGAGAGGACCTCAAAAGGATGGACTCTTTCACTAGACTCATAATTTGACCAGATGTGACTGTTTAAAGTCTTAACGATGCGTTTGTTTCTTACAAACGCAGCTTTTCACAAGAAGTTAACTGATGGACTGGAGTGGTGTGGATTACTTGTGGATTATTGTGATGTTTTTATCAGATGTGTGGTCTCTCATTCTGACGGCACCCATTCACTGCAGAAGATCCATTGGTGAGCAAGCCATGCTACATCTCTCCCAATCTGTTCTGATGAAGAAACTCATCTTGGATGTCCTGAGGTTGAGTGAAGTTTCATCACTCTGAGGCCACGGGATGTTTATGCATCTAAACAGATTACAGTCTCTTTGTGCAATCTCACATTGATGATAAAATAATAAAACATCCAATGTGATTTGTTTTCTCCATGATGTCACCACCGTTCTGTGTGTTTGACTGCGGCGTACCACAGCCATTTGCTTTTTTTTGTAACATTAGTAGCGTGTGTTTTGCCATCCTGCAGTGAAATACTATCCTCTGCACGCTGTCTGCTTAATACTTCTTCAAATAAACTGCTTCAGCTTCTTCTTTCTCATGCTATACCAGTGACATGTTTAGTACTGCTGATATACTATTGCAGTTTTTTTCATATCTATTTTAGTTGTGTTTCTGTCATTTCTCATTTCTTTATTAATTTTTGCTCATTACCTTTTGTTAGTTTTACTATATTAGTTAGTGTTAAGTTAAACTAAACTAAAATGAGAACGAGAGCTGAAATAAAATATTTGCTTTAATTTTTTTCATGTTTAATGATAATAAACCTGATGCTAACTGCAACGAATTCCCTCTTTTTAAAGTGACATTTAAACATGCAAATTATTTTGAAGAATGGTGGCAATCAAACAGCTGATGGTAGCCATTGACTTTAATAGCACTTTTTTTCCATACTATGGAAGTCAATGGCTACTGGTAACTGTTTAGTGGTTACCAACATTCTTCTAAATATCTTCTTTTGTATTTAACAGAAGAAAGAAAGTCATACAGGTTTGGAAAGAACAAGAGTGTGAGTAAACAATGACAGTTTTCATTTTTGGGTGAACTATCTCTCTAAACAGGAGATGATGTGCAATAGAAAGTTGAGCATATCTGTGCTGGGTGTGATTCAGGATTCAGTATTGTTGGCCATGCTGGAGGGCAGCAACGCTGACATCACTTCCTGTCTTTGTTCCTTGCATTATTTTCAGGCTGTGGAATGTAGTTCCCCAGAGACTTGATTGTAAAGGCCCTGAACAGCTCATTTGGAAGTTTAAACTCTATGATCATCATTTTTCATTCTTGTCCACCTCATTTAAAGCATACAGTTGTCATGTAAAGATGAAATATGGTGTTCGAGCATGTGTTTAGGGCAACATGACATGAATTTTTCAGCATTCATAGTCTGTGTGAGAAAGATGGATCTTTCTCAGTAGGAAACGTCTGTCAGCACTGAAGTGATTTGAGGGTTACTGCACATTTTCCACCCAACAATAATATCACTGTGTGTGTGTGTGTGTGTGTGTGTGAGAGAGAGAGAGAGAGAGAGAGAGAGAGAGAACATAATTCTTTCTGTTGAACAAACCAACAAACCTTCAGCACAACATTTCTTTTTTTGTTGTTGTTGCATTTTAACATGCATTTAACATTACATCTGATTATACATCTAAATTTCAATTTGAACAAACAAAAAAAAAAACTCCCTAAAAAATAAAGTAAAACATGACACAAACTGGACTTGTACAGTATGTACAGTACGTGTCAGCCAAAAAAAAAATTCTGCTTAAAATTTTTCTAAGTTTGTGTGACAATTTAAAGCTTGGGTTTATCAAACGTAAAACTAAATAATGTTTTAATGTAAATATTTAATGTAAATATTTTAATGTATTATCAAAAGTGTCACACTTTACATTAAGTTCCTATTACTTACCGTTAGTTACTGCCTTACCTACATTTTGCAATACATTTGTTACAGAATTAATATTTGGTAACATTAATACTGTTCATTGTTAGTTCAAGTCCATTAAATATTATGATCAAATACAACTTTGGATTTTAATAGTGCATTAAACATTGAAAAATTAACAATAACTAAGATTAATAAATGCTTAATAAGGATTTTTAATTGTTTGTTCATGTTAACTTATGTTAACAAATAACACCTTATTGTAAAGTGTTACTAAATAGTTAAATACTAAATAATTTAATAATTAATTCACACAAAAACAATGAATCACCAGAAGAATCATTTAGAAATGTAAAATAGGCTAATAAGTAAAGTACATGCCAGTGTTATTTCAGTATCACTGAATCATAATTTAAATGAATTTTTATTGTACATTTTGTTTTCATTATAGTTTTAGTTTAAAAATTTTGAGTGTTTTGTCTTTTTTAGTTTTATTTTCTAAGTATGTCTACAGTCATGCCCAAAAAATAAGGAAACCCTTGGTAAATATGATCAAAGCTGTGAAAATTAATCTGCATTGTTAATTCTTTTGATCTTTTATAAAAAAAAAAAATAGATATATTTTCACAGCCTTTGATCATATTTACCAAGGGTGTCCATATTTTTGGGCACTGAAACACTGAAAGCATGTTGAGACCATCAATACTAATGTCACAAAAACACTCACACTTATCTTCTACTAAAGTCACACATCCAGGGCGCCAGGTCCAGTAAAAACGTGTCAGAACTGACACTATCTGTGACTTTCTGTCAGCAGAACTATTAACTAAAATAAGACACGGCACACACCTGGGGGTGGGGGTGGTGTTATGGTAATGCTTAGTATACATCATAAACACAAACACAGAGATCAGTTGTTTAAGTGAACAAAATGCATGTCATTAGGAGTCAGGTGAAGCAGATATTTGCATTTGAATTCTAATGAATTTCTAAGGAATTGGTTCCTTATGGAACTCATAACAGTGCAGACAGCCAATCATCTGTGAGATTTAGCATTGAGATGAAACGCATGATCTCTGATTCAATGTGTCAGCAACTGAGCTGCAATGACACGCATGAATGAAAACTGAGCAGCCAAACTCCAAACACATGTCTGGAATGAAAAACTAACTATTAAATATCAAAGAGCACTACCACTGAAAAGTGTGGAGTCAGTAAGAATTTTATTTTATTTTTTTGGTGGTGGGGGGGGGGGGGGTCTCCTATGCTCAGCAAGGCTGCATCGATTTAATAAAAATGTTTATTTCTGTAATGCAAAGCTGAATTTTCAGCATCATTACTCCAGTCTTCAGAGTCACATGATCTTCAGAAATCATTCTAATGATTTGCTCAAGAAACATTTCTGGTTATTACACTGTACACATGTACGATTCAACAATCCAGTAAAACCTGGATTACAAATTATATTTGCATTCTGCTTCTGCATTCATCACACTTGAAATATAAGGTTAAGTGCAGCTATATGCGTATATATGTGTATGAAAATTTCCATAGTGTGCTTAGTATGCAGTGTGCTGTTATATTTAACAGTAGTTATAATTACACTATTTTAATACTCTAGGCAGTATTTAGTAGGCAATATGTAGTATAAACTGTGCAGTAAGCATGTTAAATAAGTGAAAGAAGCAATGGGAGGGTTTAAAAACACTTGTCAAAGCTGGGAACATGAACATACTATCCTCTAAGTGTGTGTGTGTTATTGAAGGGATTCAGTGTCTAAACAATGTAAAGTCCAGTAGTCAGTGTGAGCTCAGGAACAGCACACACGTTCTTCTGCCTTTCACTCGGTTTATTTCGCTTTTCTTCTCTCCAACTCTTATTTTCTAATGTTTTCTCCCAGAGGAACATTACTCATAATCCACTCTTAGATAATTAATTTCTCAGTTATTATTCATTAAAGTATCAACTTTGTCTTAGAGATTTCTCCCAAAAAAATTTGGTATAAATAAGAGAAAAATGTTGACAACGTACAACACGGTAAGACTACAGTGCATCAAAGTTATAGAGAGAGCAAATATCACATACTTGATCAGAATTATTTCAGTTCAGTGACTTCAGATTCTGTATGTCTCACCAGCTTCCTTTTACAGTAAACAGTACAGTTAGTAATGCTAAGGTCATGGGAATGTACAAACTTATGAAATGTATACCTTGAAAGCAACGTAAGTTGATTTGTATAAAAGCGTCTGCAAAATTATTTATTAATGCTATTAATAAATATGAATGCAAATTGCATTCTGTCATGCTGAGTGACCAACAGCTGCTGATTTTGAGCAAAGTTCTCCTCTTCTCTCTGAAATTCAAAGCTGACACATTGTAGACCGAGAGAGAGAGAGAGAGAGAGAGAGAGAGAGAGAGAGAGAAAGAGTGTGTGTTTGTGTGTGTGTGTTGTTCCACTGCTTCCCTCAGCACTGAGGAATCTGGTTGCTATAATGAATCCTCATTTTGCCATGTTTCCACAAACACACTCACACATGTAAAACCATATGCGCACACACACACACACACACACACACACACACGTCTTTTCCAATATGTGAACGTGTATCACCAGTTCCTGTTTGTTTCTGTTTGACAGGATTTTGCAAAACTGCTGAAAGTTGGAGGATTTATACAGTCAGATAATAAGGATTCACCAACTGAGATCTACATGAAATATTAATGCAGCTCAAGATCATTTACTGATAGATATACTGCTGTTCAAAAGTTTGGGGTTAGAAAGAAGTCTCCTATGCTCACCCAAGGCTGCATTGATTTGATCAAACAATCCAGTAAAACCTGAATTTTAAATATCTGTTTTCTATGTGAATATATGTAAAAGTGTAATTTATATCTGTGATGAAATCCGGAATTTCCAGCATCATTACTGTCTTCAGAAATCATTGTAATATGCTGATTTGTTGCTAAAAATATTTCTTCTTAATAATGTTCTCGTTGAGGTTTCTTTGATGAACAGAAAGTTTTTTGAAATAAATATTAGCCTAGATAGATAGATAAATGTGATCCACTGATTAATCATTCAAATTAATGGCAGAAGACAATAAAGTGGCGTTCTCTGAAAAAAAAAACATGTTGTTTTTATAATTAACAGTAAATGAAGATGTTAAATGAGCAGTACGTGTGGCATGATCACACTGAACAGTGAAGCCACGAGAGACCATCTTGCCTTCTCTCGTTCAGCTCTCTCTCTCTCTGAATCCCCATCCGCTGCTCTCACACTGACGCAGGCCTCTTTCCTTCAAGCTCTTACTCTCATTGTCCACTGTGACCCAAAACACAATCTTCCTCTTCCACACACTTCCTGCTTCCTGATTCACAGGAAACACTGTGCAGAGTCTTTTCCTCCACTTATCTGGACTATTAGATTCAGAATCAGGCTCTTTCATTCTCTTACACACACTTACTCCACAAGAATAATGTGGATCAAACTGCTTTTTCAAACACACATCACAAAGCGATTAAACCTGGAAGCATTACAATGTGAGTGTGTTAGAAGTGGAAGCATGAATGCTACGCAGACCTCTTTTCTGGTCTGATTTAATCTGATGGTTCAAATCACCAAATCATAACCCCCACCCACAGCCATTAACCAGCCTTAAAGTGATAGTTCACCCAAAAAGGACATGCTGTCATCATTTACTCACCCCCGTGTCCTTCCAGACTGGTACGACTGACTTTTGGAATGATGTGGTTTAGCTCCAAAGAAAGACAAAATAGAATCATAAAATAGTGCAAACGTACATGATTTTAAAGCAATACTCAACATAACATACAATACACTTGATTTCATGAATATTTGTCAGTCGTACATAAATGAAACGTGCGATTTTTGTAACAGTACAAACTTAATGTGTCATAAATACATAAGGCAAACTGGATTTGAACCATGTTCATACATGTTCACTAAATAAATTTGATTTCACAGTGAAAAGATTTATGCTGATCCCAAACAAATTTGATTAAATGCATTTTGAAAATATGATTATTTAAATAAAATGAAATAGATCAAATAGTCAAAAAAAAAACTATGCCATGATTTTGAGTACAGAAGAAGTACTTGTTTTATGTTAAAATTGTGTAATTTAAATGGATGAAAATTTTATATGCAATTAAAATTCACGCTATCTAAATTTAGGTGTAAATATTTTTGGAATACAAGATTTTCTTATATAATTACGTAATTAAACAAAGACTTAAATAATGACTAAAATAATATCTCTCTCTCTCTCTCTCTCTCTCTCACACACACACACACACACACACACACACACATATATATATATATATATATATATATATATATATATATAAATATATATTGTTAAATATTTTTAGTTTTTTATAACAGTGTAAAAGTCTTTACTGTCACTTTCGTTCACTCATATTCGGGTAAATATTGTAAATATTGTGGTTAAATCACGGGCCGTACTCGCGCTGTTTCTCCAGATCATCAGTGTGTTTGTGGTCCGGTAGAGACGTGATTACCCGTAGAGGGACTTGAGGATCACGGGGGGGGGGGGGTGTTTGTGCAGACCAGAGGGGTTTATCAGCTCCAAACACTTGCAGGATTTCCGCTTTGGGATTGTCCGTCCAATTCCTGAGTTCCACAGGAAGCGCGGAATAAAAAGCAGGAGAAAAACGCCCAAAAGCATCTCATTCCTCGCCAGTCGGATCACGGGAGCATCGAGGAATTGATCGTACAGTGCTCTTTATCAGAGAAAAGAAGAGTTTATAAGAAATGTTTGCGATGGAGAAGCGCGTCAGAGCGCGCGACAGGTGGATCGAATGGCCTCGAGCTCAGCGCGACATCACGTGATCTTTATGAACAGGGTGAGTGTGTCAACTTGTGTTAAAATTATATTGGCATGGGAATTTTCTTTGATTACACTTTCGGTACGCTATTGAACAGTAGCTCATATATCCTACAATCCCATATGAGTGACTCGTTTAAGTTTCATAGTCTATTTAAACGGACGATTTAAAAATTAATGTGCAGTGTGTTCTTTTTTAGAAACACTTAAAAAATACATTAAAATAATTAAATACATTTCGTTAAATAAAAAAAAGACAAAAACTTATGAAAGTTAATTGTATATAGGCTATTAATTAAAAATAAATAAATGTAGACAAATGGTTTATCAAATTTTATGTTAGTTTTTAGTGTGATTTTTGGGTGAGGCCCTAAATGTTTTATAATTTATAAAATACATTTGTTTACACACACACAAATATATAAACTTGTTTAATCTTAGAGACGTGCATAAGCATTTTAGGCATTCGTATTTGTCTACAAACCTAATTTCAAGCATTTAACTATTCATAAATCCAGTCACGTGTTTCTTAATGTTTGACTTGTGTAGGCCATATAAGTAGGCTTTGGTATTTCTTTATTGATGTGCCATCTTTTAAACTACTGTATATTGCCCGGAAAGGGTTAAAGCTTCATTGCTTTTCTCCTTTTTCTGTTTTCTTTCACTTTCCTCTTTATTTCTCGGTGTGTGACCCGGTAAACTGAGCTGCTGCGGGTGAATTCCAGCAGCGCTGACGTCACGCGGCGCGAGGGTCTCCCGTGAGCTCTTGTGTGAGTGTTTCTCCCGGGACGTCCCGGTGAAGGAGTGGCAGTAGTGGTGTGGTTACCCCCCTGCACGCTTTGACAGTTGTGAGAGAACTGAGTGTGCAAAAAAAACAAAAAAACTCCTAAACACGGAGAGCCGAGCCACGGGAGGCGCGCGCAGGAACTGCAAGTCTCGTGCCAGTGCGCGTTTGGGCATATGCGTGTTTTTGGACTATTTATAAGATTATTCAAGCCCCGTCCTCTGAGTTTGGTGGGAAACTTTGTTTTTAGGACGCGCCGGGGGACCAGTCTTTTTCTTTCCCCTTTTACATCCACGCACGAGCTGTTAGTCTCGTGGACAGGAGTGATTCAGTGAGTAACACATATTTTTATATTTTAAATCGTTTATGTAAATTCAAGCATGCATCATGCACTTCATTATTATTTATTTGCGCATGCTTTTGATGAGTACAGGTCATTATGTGTGTGTTACTATAATTATAATTAGATTAGTCTGAACTGGATCAACACTTGAATCTGTGAATGGTCGCATATAATGTTGAAGAGAAACAGCGCCACCCGATGGTCATTTACAGTTAAAGCAGACAGACTGCATACTGTACTTACAAACCGTGATCAGAATCATATACCACTTTAACTATTTGAATTATGCAGCATGCATACTATGCATAGTTTGAGTAAAATACTTGCATAACTAAAATGGACACTGCAGAATACTATTTTCCATTATCTTCCGTTTCCAGTGTGATGAATTGCTTTTTGAAAAAAATTAACAAAATACTATTACAAATGGATATTGCACGATATATTGCATTTGTTTCAAATGTAACTTTTTAAGAAATAGTATGCAGTGTAGTATTCCATTCTAAATATAAGCACACACACGTAACCGCTTGCCCTCCATTAGTCATAACTGTTTCCGTGTCTAATCAGTGCCATTATTTGTGATTGTATGCAGTGATTTGGATGTGTGTGTACATACAGAGTTTTTCCATTTATTTTGATACTTTTTTTGTGGTTTGGCATTTTGTTTAAATGTACACTTTCTAATTATATTCACACACATACAGAATTATACACAGATATACAGACTGCTATTTTTTTGTTTATTTACCATTGCAAATATCTAAAAATCTTAAATTAAGATGCATTTACTTGAGAAGGAAAATAAAATATCCAAACTGGTGAATATATGTTTAAAAACGTAAATATATGTATAAGGTAAATATATGTTTAAAATAACTAAAATGTCTGCAACTTACAGCATTTGTTCCTGTTTTAAGCATAAACTCACTTAATTTTGATAAACTGTTCAGAAAACAAGACGAGTCATTTTCCACTGTATTTTTTTGCACTGTTCACATGTAGCTGTGTGATTGTGATTTAATGATGTCGATGGAAATGCTGGAAGTTTGCACCATTATATATTTTCTTAATTCTTCTTTAAAGGAAGAGTTCACCCAAAATGGAAAAAAAATGTTTAAATTTTTTTTTTATTAATTATATATATATATATATATTATTATTATTACAAACATGCAGCTTTTCACTGCTCTAGGCATCAACTGATTGACTGGAGTGGTGTGGATTACTTGTGGATTATTGTGATTTAGTTTTTATCATCTTTTTGGACTCTTATTCTGACGGCACCCATTCACTACCGAGGATCCATTGCTCAGCAAGCGATGCAATGCTAAATTTCTCCAAATCTGGTTAAAAAACAAGCTTATCTACATCTCTGATGACCTGAGGATACTTTTTCAGTAATTTTTTGGGGTCAACTACTCCTTTAACTTTTTAATAGCCAATTATCATCCCTCAGCTTGCTTGAGAGACTCATTTACTGTAAATCAGTTGGTGTTGCACAACCGCGGGAATGTAAACAGGAGTTTGTTTTCAACGATGCACATTGTGCAACGCACATCGCTGGCTCAAACAGTCAGAGTCAGAGATCTGGCAGCATTTACATACGACACGTGGTGTGTGTTTACATCTGACGGCGATCTGAGAATTGTGGGAGACAATTGGGAGAGCTGTACAGATATACAGTGTCTGTAACTGAACCAGCCTGTAGGTACGGACCTGTAGAAACCATTAGACGTCTGGCAGGAGATCTGTATGAAAGCCCTAAACCACTGCCTCATTATGGTGTTGGATGCTCTGTGGTGGGCCGGCCAGCTCAAACTGCAGACATATGAAAACACTATCTGACACACAATCCTTAGGCTGAGATGTCAAACCTCTCCAGTGCTGCGGAAAGTGTTATCTTAACAAATCTGCTAGTACACAATCAGGCGCACATACAGAAACGAGGATTCACACTCATCAACACGACTCATTCTGTGATGCTAGTGTGTTGCTAAGCTAAGAACACAATTCTCAAAACAAAAATTCATTCAAAAAACTTGGTTCAATTTTAATTAGTTTTGTCTAAAAATTTTGTCTAGACTTTTGCGTTTTATTTGAGATTTTTAAACTTAAGGTGTTGACTTTGACTCAAGTACACATTTTACTGTATATCATTTCAGAATTACTTCTACTGTCTTTGAAATATGGCTAAAGTGGAATATCAAAAGTACTGACAAACATTTAACATTATGACTAAAATTTCTATTTCCATTTTATGTCATGTATTTTATTTGTAATTACATATTTCCAAAGATGCAGTTGCAATTAAGTACATTAAAAATATATTTATTTCTAAATGTAATATTAAATAATCAAATACAACTATAGTTAAAACAAGTGTACTTCTTTAAAGCATGAGAAAAAATTATTAAAACTTATTGATTTAAAATATATTTTAAAGTAAAGCTTAGTGTATTTTAAGTGCATCCAATCGTTTTTTTTATTTCATATATTATATTAACTTCAAGTATAATTTTTATTTTTTTTATTTTAAGTACACTACAAGTAAACTTTTAATACTATTAAGAACACTTTTATTTGAGATTCTTGCAGTGCATTCTGGGATTGTATTTGATTCTGCGTTAGCATTTAGTCAAAATGTAGTATCTTCGAATTTTAAAAGAAAACTTTACATCGAGAGCAGTGATGTCTTACAAAGCTGTCTATAAATCTCTAATTGGGTTTTGTTAGTCACATTTGGAAAGTTTTCTAAATTCTACAAATAAACTCACTAAGTTTTGCTCGCTAACATACACTTTACCTGAAGTAAATCTAAAAATGAAGTGCAGTTACTCAAGCACACACACACACACACACACACAGGTGTGGTAGATATAATGGCTGCGGCTTTAGGGTTGTTGTCAAAAGCTCCCCGGGGAACACAGAGATCCTCTAAACCTGAACTCATTAAAGCAGAAATAACCTAATGATTACTGTAAGCTGTTCAAGATGAGAGAACACACGTGTGTGTACGTGGTCAGAGAAATGAATTTTAATATAGTTGGCTTTGCCAAGTCTCATTTATCCCTGAAATAGAGATTTGTACATGCATGTGTGTGTTTGAGTAATCAAAGACATGTTTTTATTAAAATAATATTTAATACCTGTATAACCTGAAATCTTCACATTACAGATGGAAACACAGAAATATGTCTTCATTACACCCAAATGAAACCACACTAATTTTAGCTGCATTATGAGTTATAATCTGAGTGATCTTAGTTTGAAATCATCTGTATCGTTATTAATGCAAGTCTGTGCAAACATATACATAAATACACACATTTCTCAGAACCATGCTCATCTCAGTCCACTGTGATTTGCAATGAATGCACTTCTTAATGATGATTAACTGTCTCAAATTGTCCGCCTTTAAAAGTGCACTCACTCTCTCATGTTGAAACATGAAACGGGTCATAACTGTGTGCTTTTTGAGAATGGTTATAAATGCATGTTTTAATTCTTCATGTCTGGCTGAAGAACAGTTGTGTGTCGTATGTATGATGGGATCCAGCTGTTACAGCATAAATAACATTTCCTAAATACTAGTTTAGTGCTCAGATCTGAGGTGAGGACAATACTGTGCTCTGATGTGCTCATTTTCAACTTAAAGGAGTCATAACATATGCATTTTATTATTATCATAAATCATTGTTAGTATTATATATTATTTTAAATGTATTTTTTCTGTTATATATAATAATAATAATATATATATTACTTTGAAATTAATGTTATGATTGTGATTATCTATCTATCTATCTATCTATCTATCTATCTCAGGTAGCTGACAGAGTGTGGATACACAGCTGAGCGAGTGACAGAGGGAGAGAGAGAGAGAGAGAGAGAGAGAGAGAGAGAGAGATGTACACAGTGGTGCTGCTCTCCTCTTCTCTGTTTCTCCTGCATGTGACCTGCACGCCTCAGATTCACGGTCACCGCGGGTAAATACACACACAGTTTGTCTGCAGTGTCAGGGAATGTCACTTCTCATTCTCTAAGGTCTCAGGGGTCAGGGGTGAATATAAGGTTAAAGGTCAACGCATATAGTAATTACATCAGACTCTCATGTCCAATTAGAACTTATGGACAGCAAGATTTTGACACAAAAAGAACCATGCAGTTGTCTTTCCCCACATTGTATGTAACACACACACAGAAAGATTAATACTTTTATTCAGCAAGGACACATTAAATTGATCAAAACTGTCAGTAAAGACACTTATAATGTTACAAATGATTTCTACGTCAAAAAATGCTGTTCCTGAACTTCCTATTCATCAAATGATCATAAAAAAATTTGTTTCCACATGAATATTAATCAGTATAACTGTTTTCAATATAGATAATAATAAAAAATGTTTGTTGAGCAGCAAATCAGTATATCTGAATGATTTCTGAAGGATCATGTGACTCTGAAGACTGGAGGAATGATGCTGAAAATTCAGCTTTGCATCACAGGAATAAATTACATTTTAGAATATATTCAAATAAAAGGCTGTTATTTTTTTTATTGTAACAATATTTACAAAATATTGCTGTTTTTGTTATATTTTGATCAAATAAATGCGGCCTTGGTGAGCATAAAAGTCTGCTTTCAAAAGCAAAAAATCTATATTATAGTGACTATAGTGAATTAAAGTGTAAACCGTAGGTGTAGGAGTATGTTGAGTATAATTGTGTGTGTGTGTGTGTGTGTGTATCAGGAGGAGAGTGTGTGTTGGAGATGCTCGGAGTCGTGGTGTGTCTCACAGCACAGAGTCGTTTCTTCAGCCCGTACACAAACCCTACATCACCATGTGCCAAAACCACCGCATGTGTAGCACGTACAAGTAAGAACACAAAGACAAGTGAACATACACATTATACTGCAGAACGTATCAGCGTTTCACCGGACTGTATGTTTTCCAGGACAATCTACAGGGTTTCTTACAGGCAGGTGAGCAGAGCAGCTCCCAGTTCACACATTTACCCAGAATGCTGTCCGGGATGGCGACGCATGCATACACACAACTGTAACCGAGGTAAACGTATGTCATACTGCTTCACGTGAGCTCTGAATGTGGATCTATGCCTGCATGTGTATGTGTGTGTATTTACATCTCTCTCTCTCTCTCTCTAGCCGTGTGTGAGCAGTCTTGTGTAAATGGAGGCTGGTGTGTAAGGCCTAATCACTGCGCATGTCCGAGAGGATGGACGGGACGATACTGCCAAACAGGTACTCAAAAACACACACTCATGTTCATTTAATTATGTGCTATCTTCAGATATATATATATATATATATATATATATATATATATATATATATATATATATGTGTGTGTGTATATATATATATATATGTGTATATATATGGATATGGATGGATGGATGGATGAATAGACACTATTTTTTGGTTTTGGAAAAATAAGTAAATAATAATACAAATAATAATAATAATAATTTATTTATTTATTATTATTATTATTAAAACAGGACTTTTTATTTTATATATTTTATATATATGTAATTTAAATTATATAACATTTTAATACATTCATAAATAATTTAACAAGTCTACAAATATGTTAATATAATTATATAATTAGAAAAAGCTGTGAAAATGTGGTTTGGAGGAGTCATGAAAAGTTTAATTGTGTACCAACGTAAATGTGCTTTATGGGAAAAAGATTTTATGATAACATTGTTTAAAGGCTTTCAAAAGACGTCTCTCTCTCTCTCTCTCAGATGTGGATGAGTGTGAGGAGGGTCAGCGCTGCTCACAGAAGTGTGTGAATACGGTGGGGAGTTATCGGTGTGTGTGTCAGGACGGATTCAGTCTGGCTGAAGATGAAGTAACATGTTCAAGACTTCCTGCTTCGTCCCCGCGGCCCGGCGACGAACGCTCATCCAGAAGCCATGCTGGTAAGACATGCATACATTATCACCAGCCGCAGACATACCTGTACTGACGCAGAGACACACTACAATTAGATACTTTGTTTGTGACAATATCAGGACATAAATTACATATTTTTAAGTATGCAATCATTGGGACACATTATATGCACATTAAACACATTGTAATAATACCACAGATCCCTGTTTGTGTAGATCTGAATGCATTAGTCCATAATTCATCAGAAGTTTAAAAACGGCTGTAGCAGTATTGACCCCATATTTCTGACCACGTTTCTGCAGCTGAAAGTGTGGGAAGACGACGGTCTCAGATTCCCGCTTTTCCACTGCATAAGGCATTGTGGGCAATATTAACCCAAAACGCATGCACAGATGCATACTTCACAAATCCACTGGAAATCCCGGCACTTTTTACATACTGCTTTCAAACGAATAGAGACTAAACCTGCATACAACTTCAGATGAATAGTACATAAATAAGTGTTGGTCTCAAAAACACAAAAGTAAAAACGGTATTAAGTGGTAATACATTACAGTGTGAGAAACGTTTGATTGTGGGTAAGTGTGGGGTTTTCTACCACGGTATATGAGTGTGTTTCCCCTCTAGCGCCTCCTGCAGGTGGAGCACTGACCAGCCTCACGGTTCATTATTACTTTTGGTACGCGCTATGCCACTCTCAACTCGTACCGTGAGTAATAGTGCACTGTGACTGGTGACCTCAGCGACAACATACAGACCAACCACCAGACCTAGACCACATCTGTCTGAAAGACCACCTCAAAACCACCATCTCAGACCACCTGAACATCCAGCAGCTCATACTTGAGTTCTTTAGAAATACCAGCCCAGGGTGCAATGAGCATAATATCTCTCCACAGATTGTATTATATTTATTGAACAGATTTTGACAATATACGCCCCCCCCCCCCATATTTTTACCTGTCCTTTTTTTTATATACACATCGGTAACATTTTATTTCTATGTTTTATTTTCATACATTTTTTTAAATAAAATTTTTTATTTTATTATATAAAACTAATATTTAATTATTTAATAAATTATAATATTATAAATAAAAATTTAAATAAAGAAATAATGGGAAAAAATTACATAAGACAACTAAACTTTTGCTTGAAAAATATATATTTTATTTATTATTAATATTTCATTATTTATTATTTTAATATTATTTAAAGTCATTAATATTTTGAATTAAGTTTAATTAAATTTTTCAGATTCATTTGAACTTTAGTTTAATTTGTAATCATTTTGTTATGTGATTTTGTCATTATTATTATTATTATTATTTTTAAATATTACTTTTTAGGCTTAATTAATTTTTTCTTTACGTTTTAGTTTTAGTTAGTCTATATGACAACTAAACCTATTTTCTCTCTCTCGCTTTCTCTCTCTATCTTTTAAATATTTCTATGTAGGTTTCATCTATTTTAAGTGTTAGTGTTAGTTTAAGTTCAGTTTTAGTTTTCATTTATTTCCATTTTAGAGCATTAACTTAAAAATATTTCAGTTAGTTGCCAAGACGAGATGTCAGAGTTGAGTTGTTTTTCACGTAATATTTATATCTTAATTCAGCTTTATTTCAATTAATCATTTTTTATTATTATATGATAATTTTATATGAAATTTATTTTTAATTAGAACAACCGTGTGCAGAGCAAAATGTAACTGATGTCAGCCTAGTGACGTTTCTTTGAGCTGAGAAGCATCTAATGTCCCTGTGAGAACCTTCTCTCTGCTTTGCCGAAACTAGCTTGTGTCTATAAGGCTGTTGGCAGGGTCTCGCTCCTCTCCTCTCCTCTCTCTGTCTTTGTTTCTTCATTTTTTCTCTCTCTCTAGAGTATTTCACTTCTGTCTGCAATTTTAAAATAACAGCAGGATCAGACTCTCCTCTGGGCCGAGATAGTCACGTTTCATAGCAACAGGCTAAAATAATCGCCACTGGTTTAGATGGTTGGCTGGACCCCAAACACACATTCCTGAAGTTTGCACATTTCCAAATCTCAGCAATAATGTCTGAGTCCAAGCTAGTAGTAAGGTCATGGAAATGTGAACCTAGGTTTGTTGAAAACATCTAAGTGACCCTGTGCACTAGTTTCTCTGTTCCTACACTAGTGTTGAGTTTGACCTAGAGTCACACACTCACACATCAGCATCTGTGTGTGGGACGTCCGCTGGGACTCAAGGTGCGAGATCAGATTACTCTAACCTGTCATCAGCCTCACTGACCAGCTAGAGCAGTGCACATTCACCATGAGAACTAGTCTACACCGAATACTTTATCTGCTACAGTTATGTTGCAGCAGTTAAAAAAAGAATCAAAGATGAATTAAGATTAATGTAAAAAAAAAAATTATTGATGACAGTGATAGCTAATACCAAATTACTTTCAACAAACCTCAAAGTGAAGGCTGTTTAGGCTATTGTCCTCATTTTTTGGATGACACCTGTAGCTAATAGCAGAATACTTTCAACAAAATCAAGGTGCAAGATAATTTTATTCAGTTTACACCAAATATTTTATTTGCTAATTACTGTTCCAGTAAAAAAAAAAAGAAGAAGAATATTCAATTATTATTAATTAATAAAATCAATGTAAACTTTAAATTAAAATATTAAAATATGAATTAAATTAAAGAATTAAAGAAAAAAAATTAAAGAATTAAAATATTTAATACAATTTTCATTTTCATGCATGCATGTGTTGGCTATTATTGGCTATTTTTTATATTGTTCAAGGTATTAAAATAAATGCTAAAGGTGAAATGTGTAATTGCTTATTCAGTATATGCATATACAGTTTATATATATATATATATATATATATATATATATATATATATTCTGTTTTATAGTATATAATTTATAGTTTTCAGTCCACTGTTGGACAGAACTTGCTGATTTTGCACATTTAACTGAAATAAGACAGTATTTTAAATAAAAAAAAAAAGATTTTCTCTCTTCAGGTAAATTGTTTAAATCTAAAGGAACAGAGAACGATGGAGAGAGAGAGAGAGAGAGAGAGAGATCATGAGATCATTGGATTAGTCTGATGCTCTGTTGAGTTTATGGGGCTTGAATCCCCTGAAACCTTGAGTTTATAACTACATTAGTGTCATCAGATAAAAGGACAGGAAGTTGAATGTTTAGTTGTATGATGATGGTGATTTTGCATGCAGAGGCCACCGCCAGACACGATTTGTAGCTGTTGTTTCTGTTTTGGTTTTGGCTCGATCCAAAGCTCACATTCCAGATCTATCCAACTCAGACTGCTGGGGGTCACTGCGTACCCTCACACAAATCACACACACACACACACACACACACACACACACACACACAGTGGCTCTCACTGGCTCCCACGTGTCTTCATAACACTACACATCTGGGACAGATTGCCTGAGTTTCAGTGCGTTTCTGTTGAAACAGCCGAATCAAACGCTGTTCAAGTATGTGTGTGTGTGTGTGTGACCCATTGACTAGTTTTTAGACCGTTAGAGCTCAAAACATTCTGAGTAACTGCCAATGGGTGGGACTTACTGGACTGAGCTCTGATATGATTGGGTCTCAATCACATCCATTTACAAAACATCCAATAACAGTTAACGGTTATTTTTACTAAAACGTGTGATGAAATATGACCTGATTTCGTGTAGAGTGGGGTGCAAAAGTCTGAGAATTTATTTGTTTTTTTAACCTGGAAATATACAAAGTTAATATTTTTAAGCAAAGAAACATGCCATTACATGAGGACATGTTCCAGATTTTGTGCTCTTTGTAGGTCACAATAAGCAAATTATGTTGTTTTAGACAATTCACACTGAAGAATACGATTTTGATCATCAGGTTTGTATATATCACATTGAGTGCTGCTATTTTTAAAGCAATAATATATAAAAAAAATAATTTATGAAAATAGAGTTGTGCGCTGCATTACAGGTTTTAATTAAGGCTGAATGTCAGTGTGTATGGAAGCATATGGGTAGCAATATTCAATTTGGGATGTATTATGCAAAATGACAATGCAATATGTAAAATGGCAATGCATTTTTGTATTTACATTTACATTTTGACATGGCGGGAGGGGGCAGAGACGTGATCAGCTCGGAATGCATTTTCAATGTGTAAATTGAATTTTGCTACATTCATTGCCGGACACTGAATGAAAATGCAATCGTAAGTGTCTTGAATGTGAGTGTTAATGCATTTAAGAAAAATAGCATTAAAATTATCATTTTGCCACAGTTTTTGCTTGAACATGTTAGACATATCTAATAATTTCTGTAATACATTTTCATTTTAATTTTGCAACTTATAAAGCATTAAAATTAGTTTTCAATTTACATATTAAAACTGGAGTATGAAATGGCAAATGAAAATTATGTAATTATTTTTCATTTTGCACCAAACGTTGCACAAATGTATTGGAAAATGTAAATGTAAATACAGAAATGCATTGTCAATGCATTGACATTTTGCATATTACATTACAAATTGAATATTGCTACCCATATGCTTCCGTAAGTGTGTGTGTGTGGTCCGTCTCTAATTTCTGTGTGTATTTCTTCTTTCTTCTTAAAGGTGAAGGTTTGGGATTGGTGGCAAACGTTACTGAAGAAGTTCAGATCCTTAAAACCAGAGTGGAACTCCTCGAGCAGGTCAGACACACACACACACACACACACACACACGCATGCATGCACGCACGCACGCACACACACCCTCGGGACACTTCAAACGACAGGAATCTGTCGTGCATTTGCCAAAACAACTCGCTAATAGTTTAATGCAAAACAGTAGTCAAGCTCACACATCACAGGCTCTGAAACATTAATTGAAGGTTTAGTAATATTGTTGTTTTTTCCTTTTTATTAGTGCGATTTTAATAGGTCTATAGAGGTTTTATTCCCTATTTTTATTTATTCCCTTTAGTTAAATTGAATTTGAGTTAAGTACTTCCAAGTTGTTGTTGTTATTAAACTAAAACCCATTAAAAAGCGATTTCAAATAAATATATATTTTTAATAGTTTATCATAACCCTGGCAGTATGTAAGGATAAAACAGTAATGTGCATAATACATTGCATGTTCTTGTTCAGAATTTTTTTTTTAATGGTTTATTTTAGTTCATTTAAAAACCCAGCAGTGCACTTGTATGTTCTCCACCAATGCACAATGCATCTTTTAGATTTTCATTAAGATTAATCGATGTAGAAGTATTGTTCATTGTTAGTTTATGTTACAGTTAGAACTACTGTGTTAAACTTCATTTTCTATTCCTTATTATATGACATTTATAAAATCACAATTTCAGTGATTTATTTCTCTCTCTCTGTAGAAACTAGAGATGGTTCTGGCTCCCTTCACCACGCTCTTCCCCTTGGATGGTGTGGGAGACACTAACAGCTTCCTGTCTGATAGGAACAACTTCCTGTCGCATTCTCTGCAGCAACTAGACCGAATCGAGTCACTCAGTGAGCAGGTCGGGTTCCTGGAGGAGCGTATCGGAGCTTGTAAGCATATATTTATGTGTATGAAACTTATCTGTACAATCGTTTCAACTGATAAAGTAACAGAAACATCTTTATTAGGTGCCTGCCAGGAAAACTAGACGATCAAAGATGGGCTGCATCCTCAAGTGAAACCAATATCTGTGAAGTCTTAATAAACAGCCGCAGCACTAAAGGCCTGAACCCTGTAAACATATAGGAAAACTCAATATCAAACACACGAACTCCTGTTTGGCCAAAATTGAGTTTTCTGGCCCATGAGCTGGAGCTTTGATTGTTTCGTTATGTTTCTCAATGTATTTCTTTCATTTAATTATTTGTGTAAATGCAGCTATAGTCTTAAGTTTGAGTCAGGAGAAATGTAAATTTATGTATTTATAAGTCCATGTTCTTCTCCTGAGTATTGCTATTGGGAAAACAATGCAAAATTGTATCTTTTTAAAAAAACACTCATGTTGTTAAATGTTTTTAAATAAAATTGCTTAAACTTTTAAGGTTTCTGGAGTTTGTGGATTCAGAATATTATGATGTATACAAAATTGAATATCTGTGGTTTATATGATCTGTAGTTTGGAGAAAACCCTGTTTTTACTATGGAGGTACAATAGTTTCAAAATTAATGCATTTAGAAAACATGCAAACAGCAATTCAAAAACTCATAACTTAATTCACCTAACTCTTAGGTTATGAATTTGTGTATTACGGTTTGCAAATATATAAACTTGTTAGGGTTAGGGAATGTGAATTGAGCATTTGTGAATCCATTTTGTAACCAGATTAAGCCAAATGTGCAAATGTTCAAACAAATTTACATTCACAAAATATTTTTGTGCATTTCAAAAGTACATTTTGTAAGTATAAATAAGGTTATGAATTTCAGGAATTTACTGTTGGCAAAAACAAAATGTTTTATCTGTGAAATTGAATAAGCCAAGTATGAAAATGCACAACAAATTTAAATTCACACAATATGTCTGTGCATTTGCAAATCATATTTTAGATCAAGATTAAATTAAGTAGAAGTATGTGAGTTGCCTTTTGGAATGATATGTACTTTTTTTGTGAATGTGAATTAACTTTCACATGTGTCAACAAAATTTGTTTAATACTTGAATTCTGATACTATTTTAGCTCCATATTGTGTATTGGAACATCTTCAAATGCATAATATTCATCTATGTGCGTGCATGTGGTGTATATATATATATATATCTGAAGTTTAGGCCAAGTAAATGTGTGTGTGTGTGTGTGTGTGTGTGTGAAAAAATAAATCAAAATAAACAGAAATAAATTGATAGACAGATGACAAAGGTCTAGAACAAACTCTACCAATTCTATTGGAAAAACAGACGATTTATTGACACTTTGTCCTAGATGTTCTTACCACAGGTCGCACCCAGATTATACCACAAACAACATTTTTATGTATAATCATCGTCTTATTTGACTTTACAGATTTTACAATGGGCTATTTGTGTATCAGGTCACCTTACAAACACATTCAGCGCACACAATGGACACACACACACACACACACACACACACACACTCACTCATACACACACACACACATACACAAGGCTGCCTGTGAAATGTCTGACAGGTTCGTCTAACAGGTCTTATAATCAAAATGTTTACAAGCTTCACCTGTTGTACATCCTTAATAGCTTTGGTGAAAAATCACAACACACCGTTTCATGAACGCAGCACGGTTTTCAGTCGGCAGAGCAAAACTGACATCGAAAACAGTGCTTAAAGAATCTGTGACCTAATACACAACATAAAAGGGGGGTCCAAAATTGCATTGGTGTTTAAATTTGTACTAAATAATAACAACAACCGGGTCTAATTTGGATATTTAGCAAAAACAAAACTTAACATTTCATTCAAAGTAAACCGTCTTTCATTATAATAGGATACGTACAATTCAAACCTCTTAAATAATATTGTACATATTAAATTAAAGATGTTATACATTCTTAACAAACAATAAGAACCGCAACACCAAGTATTAAATATAAAATTCAACAATGTCTTTGAAAGTAATTACAAATATTAATCTTAATTTACTGCCATAAGGTGTCAATACAGTCTGGTTTATTAAATATGCGTTAAATAATTTATCATTTTGAGTTTAAATTGTTAATATAATTTTCAAATATTTAAATATATCTATTTTAAACTTAAGGTTCAGGGTCAAGTTTAATACCTGATCACGGAGCAGACCTCAGAAATAAGTGCATGACCATTTTATGTTCATCTTTCGATGTCTCGGGTCAACATCCACTTAAAAAGATTACAAACCTCAGCCATTTAAAATATAATAACCCCATGGGACAATTTTACAGCAGGTTTTGAAAGAAAAATGATATCATCTGTAAACAAATGTACGGTAGTTTGTCCTTCAAAATCTGAATAATAATGGCTCTTAAACACATTTAAGTTAAACTGGCTATATAACATGTTAGATAATACTTTTTCCATTAGTTATTATAATAATAATTCCCTTGTAAATGGATTTTAGTTTTAAGAAAAGGATTGAACAATGTTTTATATAAATGAAAATGGCATTTTGTAGCCTGAAAACAAACCAAAACAGGAAAGGAGCAAAGCATTAAACTAAAGTCAACTGGAAAGTATTGCGATCCTAAACACTAATCAAACAATCCTCATCATCAAGTATAGATCATCAATAGTGTTTCCCACAATATTCCTCCATTATACGCAGCCAGCGGCTGAGACACTTTGGACACATGGCACAGGAATAAGCCACACTTGATAACGGTGACAATAGAGATATTTGTTACAAACTAAACCTTTAAATGGCAAGCAGGAAACAGAGCTAATAGTCAGCAGCGCAAAATCAGTTTGCCTCTTCTGAATCCTTAATTGTGATGACACAAAAAGCTTTACTCTGGAATGTATAGGACATTTCCAAATCTATCTTTTTGGTCAATAAATGAAAGTTATATAAAACAGTAAAGGGAAGTCTTTAAAGAAAAATACTCTTGCATAAGACTTGAATACAAAAGCAAACAATGACAGAAGAAAAACGCATACAGATGGCTGTCCAAAATGCAAGCAAAGTACTTTGAGGAAAAGGCGATCTACACAAATGAGTCTTGGTAGATCAAAAGGAAGGAAGAGAAACAGAGAAAAAGGCATGCATGTCGAATGAACATTTACGATGTTCTCAGGGCGTCGCTGCAAAACGCAACCCAAACCCGTCGCTGAACGAAAGCAGTTTGAACCAACATCAAAGAGGACGCAGTTAAAGCGGCACGCCAGAAAAACCCGCCGTTCTGCCTCTTAGCGCCCCCTGGAGTCCAATGGAAGATCAAAACTAGGCTAAATTAACATCTGCTGTATGTACTGTATTCAAGGTGAATGCATGTGTCTGTCTGTATGGACATGTGTTCCTGCTTCATGAGGACCGCGGGGAGGACACTAAAGCGCCTGGTTGGCATGATTACCAACGACGTGGTCTCAAGCCATCCTTGTTGTCGGAGCGAATGAAAGGCCGCTCAGTGGGAAGACGGCCCATTGCTCTGCGTGGTTTGGCTGGAGATCTCCATGAAGGCCGAATGCATGACACTGAAGGATTTCTCGGAGAGCGTCGTCACATCATCTGCCGTCAGTCCCTTTGTCTCGATCTTTGGTAGGACTTTCAGAGTAATGGTTCCTGTTGGAAAGAATTCAGAAATGTTTATTATTACTATATTAATAGTAATATTAATACTATATTAATATTTCAATGGTTTTTCATAATCATAGAAGTTAAGAAGGAAATGAAGATGATGAGTAAATGATGAAAGAATCAACTTTCTTTCTTTTTTTGGGGTGAACTATTTCTTTAATTTACACACAAGGCCTTTTGTTTCTCCATAACATATATTTGTAACATGCATCACCTGATTTGAACTCTTTCTCTTTCCGTAGGTAGAAGTTGCTGTAGGAAGAGAAGACGATGGGTATGATGGGAACCTGAGAGAGGAAGCAAAAGCAGGCAGTAGGTCAGCAGGGATTAGAAACGCTCTCACACACAAAACTAAGATCACACACAGACTGAACTATCCTCCCAGACTAATAATAGACCCAGAGATTCGCCGGTTCTCATGATGACATAGCTGTACAGTGTGTGTGAAAGCATGTCAGATCAATCATCATTAATATTAAAACAAGTGACTCCAAATTATAAAGGACTAGGAATACCACAAAAAAAAAAAAAAAAAAAAAAAAAAAAAAAAAAAATTAAATAAAGATGTAAATGGACAAAAACATTTTACAATGTTTAATTCATGTCTGAAAATGTAGTTAAATATAAAAATAAAATCTTTTATCATTTTACAAACATTTCATATTTTACACATACGCATATATTAAACAATAATAATAATAATATGAAATAATCAACTAGTAATTTATTTAAAAATTCTAAAAAATATAAATAGACCAATATAAAATCAATCTTATTTAAAAATGTAGGTAAAAATAACAATAACTGTAAATATTGTTATGTGTATATTATATTATATTATATTATAAATGTATACATATAATACATATACATATATACATATAATAAGTCATAAGAAATGATCGACTACTTAATTTAAATCTAAATCATACAAAAATGTACAAATAAATATTTAAAATAATTTAATTTGTGTTTAAATGTAGTAAAATATATAACTAAAATTCTACATTAATAACATTAAATTGCTTCCGAACATTTTTCTGAAATCTGGAATTTAAGCCATTCCTATTTTATTTCAAGTCTAGACCATGTATAATACTCCTAGGGTGCACATTATGTCTGTACAATGCCCAAATTGAAAACACAGATATAAACAGATAAGATAGGTCTCTCAAATTGTTCAACTATTTTATTTTAACTAATGAGAACCATCAGGTCTCCATTATTCTCTATTGTCTATTCTAAAACAAAAAAGAGAAGCATTTTGTTTTTTATGACCTGCCCTATCATCCTGTTTCGAAAGAACATATGTCAAAACAACAAGAACAACTGAGTTCAAAACTATTTCAGGGGACCTATAAAGCACTAACAAAAAAAAAAAAACAAACAAAAAAAAAAAATGTACAAATCACAAATTAGCATGAGCATGAGATTAAGAGACCATCCTGCCATGCTTAAAATGTAAAAACAATAAAATGATGGTCAGTTGAAATATGAATTACCATTTTAAAAGGTTATTAATTTTGTCTATACTTGTATATTTTACATTTAGAAATATATACAATATACAATATAATATTATATATAATAAATAATATATTTGTTACAATTTGAAATAAATATAAACCGGTCAACAAATACGGAGAATTGTTTAAATCACATTTAAGATTGTAGTTGAATAAAACAATAAATTAATTAATTTGGATATTAAACTGCTTTTTGAAAGGTAAAAAAATTCTTGAATATATTTTTACATTTTACATTTGTATATATATATATAAAAAGAAAAGAAAAGAAAGAAATCAATCAACCATTTTTATTATAATACCATTTTTATTATAACATAAATCTAAATTAAACAATAACGTTTAACAATAACAATAATGTTTAAATGTAGTTAAATATAACTAAATTATGCATCAATAACATTAAATTGCATTTTGAAACATTTTGTGTATATATATATATATATATATATATATATATATATATATATATATATATATATATATATATATATACCAATTAGAAAAGAAGCTTAAAAATGAAACGAAGTATTTAACAAAAAAAAATCTGCCATGTATTTCATTGTTCCAATACAATCCAATTGGCTTAATTCTCAAGTTTATTCGCAAGCCACAGGAAAGAAAGAAAGAAATGCTGAAGGAATGTTTGATGTGGCTTTGGAAATGAGTTCAGATCAAATGCACAAGTGTGAAAGTTTCTCTGAGGCTGCGCTAAAACAACACAGGAGCCGAGCACTAAATAACACAAGGATCGACTGCTCTCTCTGCTGGTGAACACAAGACGCAACACCATGAGCAAAGAATCTTAAATAGTGTTGTGTATTATACTTTTATTGCCAAGTTAACTGTTCCAGTCAGTCTCCCTGATGACCTTTGACCTGTGACATCAGTTTCATGGTTTAACGAGGGACCATTGAGTTCAAGCTTGTTCTGGTTATGCTAGGTAAATGACGAAAGCTATGTACTTTGCACTTACAGGTCAGGTTATATCAGGTCAAGTGTAAGTGAAGGAGTCGAGGAGTAACACTCACCTGTGCTTGAATGGCCAGGTGAAACGCTCCCTTTTTGAAAGGCAAAAGCCCGCCGTTCTGATTCCGTGTGCCTTCTGGAAACACCCACAATCGGATCTAGGGGAAGTTCAATGCAATCACAAAATGAGACCTCTTCTTTACAACATCCCTGCAACAACACTAACAGACTGATAGTATCCATTTAAATTATATTTTAAAATATTTAAAAATGAAAACTATATAAGCAATATACATGTTTCACATTCTTTCATGGAAAAGAATGCATCACTACAGCATCTGAAAGTGATGAGCAGTGTTTTAGCATTACATAAAAAGTAATGTCACAAATAAGAAAATGTCAATGTAAATAAAATAAAAAATAATAAAAAAAATAGGATGCCATTTATTTTATATCAGTGTAACTTTGCTTTTCGTTTATTACTTTAAATAAACTAAGCTGTTTTGTATACTACAGTAAAAAACTAACATGATAAAAAGGCAAGTGAACGGTCAGTAAAAAAAATAAAAACTCTAATCAAATACACAAGTCACAAGCATAGATAAATACAATTTAACTGTTACAAATACAATAAGGTACAAAAATGTAATAATAAAGTGTAGAGTACTGCATAGTGTTTGCTGTATGAATTAAATTTAGATGAATCTTTGTTAAAGCTGTGTTTTGTTGTTTGATTAACATTAAGGACATATTCAGCAGCAGGTATTAATGCGCTGCTGTCCCTTTAAGACCGACTGCATGGATCCTGTATAATGATACACTGATCATAACTGATTGCGTTCACAAGAATGATCGTGGAGATGGAGATGTTGAAGCATCTTTTAAAAGTTTTAATTTATTTTATAAAAACGGTACTGTATGAGGACCTTGTCCTGATGTTTGCCATGATTTTCTCTTTAAGATTCATGGGTAGTGTAGTTTTTCATCTGGAATTTGGCTCTTAAATACAACTTTTTAAAACTTTTCAAGTAAATGAAGAAATGATGCTTCAATAGGATCACATAACATATATTAATAACCTAAAAGCTCATGCTAGGTGGTTCAGAGTTACAGAATGAATTGTGAGGTAAACCACCATTTGTCAGATGTGACAGACCTGATCGGCCAACATGGTTTTAGCGGCATCGCTCATGACGTTCTTGGCGTCCCTGGTCTTTTGGCGGTTAATGAAGACGATTCCTCCCAGCCAGCAAACCATGCCCACTGTCCCGGCCCATACCAGCTCCTTCTTAGCGATCATCGTGCAGCGGTCCGGCAGGATCTCCATCATACCTGCAGAGAGGAGGAGAATCAGCACAGGAAGACTGGCAGCACAAGTATGATCATGTGACTCATCTGGGTGTGCACTGAACACATGCAGGTCTGGTCATGCTGGCAGGAGCTGTTCTGCCAGACTGTGATCCTAACCATGCCTTCATAGATTAAAGTGGTAGTAATAGTAATACCGAACACACTCAGTGTTGATTGGTTGTGGGTTTTTTTCATTCACCTAGCACATCGAGTGATGACTGGTGGTTGGAGATGATGACGTATGGTCCATCTGTCTGGAGATGTTCCCAACCGCTGACCTGAAAGCGCAGACCAAGGAAGTACTTCACATGGCGAACCACGAAGCGGATGACCCTACAGGAAGCAAAAAGACATTTCAATCCAGAACGTGTCCAATAACAGTCACTCAAATAATCCATTTCTTCCTTGCTTCTTTAATGTAAGTCTATGGGAATTTTATCTAGGGGTGTAATGGTTCTCTGTAAATAAAAGACTCGTAGCGTACTGTTCTCCACCAATGCACTTTTACCACGTTTCAACTTAATTCTGACGATCTCTGTAATTTGGCTTGTTAAAAATAACAACAAGTCCAACAGACAGAGTTCGGCTAATCTATGTTTCTGTTGATGGATACACATTCTGGCTTCCCAACACATTAACAGCCATGAAAGAAAAATGTGGAGAAACCAGTCACTCTTTGTAAACTCTGTTCAATGCTCGGAAATGGCCAGTCATTCAAACTATACCCAACCCTATCGGACACAAATAGGATTTTAGAAATGTGACAGACCATCAAAATTGAGCTATTGCTCATGTCTGCAACAGAAATCATTTTTGTCCAAATCTCTGGCTCCAGGTCTGAGCAGACATAGACAGAGGCACAAACATGACCCCTAAAAAGTGCAGCAGAAATATTATTTTTTTTTTGTAGGCCAAAACCCAAACACAGACACAAGCATTTTAGGACTTATGGCATAGTTTTGCCTTTTTTTTTTTTTGGGTTAAAAGCCTGATGTCTGCAGAGATCAACAATATTTTTTTTCTACAACATCAAATACATCAGTAATTACCCTTTCACATGTTGTTTATAGTCTATGCTTAGCTGACAAAATAAAAATGACAAAAATACACAAAAAAAAAAAAAAAAAATGTAAAAATAAAAGATCATTTAAAATACCAATATAAACTATGATAATGTATAAATAATGTACAAAAATATCAGTGATGAGACTTTTATCAAATCAAAATTATATGATGTTTATCATGGGATGTTGTGCGTTAAACAAAGAGATAACAGATACAGTGTCATGAGAGGCTCATATCAATAATGTGAAGATGTGGAGCAAATGTGGGCAAAAGTCATGGGCGGTTACATAACAGCACAGCTGAGAAGAGTCAACACAACTCAGAGCATTCGTCCATTCAAACACTTCCCGATCCTGAAAGATGATTCAGATATGAGAGGGTTATAATGAATGATGGTGAAATATTTAGTACTGTAGGTTATAGGTGAAATGTTGTTCTAGAACAATTAACCTCTGGTTTCATCAGAACAAGCGTTGAAATCTGATGAAATGTTAGGTTTCGGAGTTTACACTGAGAATAATTTCACTAAAGCTCTGACATGAAACTCTGTCCGCACTACACGTCATCTCACTAGTGATTATTGAGAAATTCCCCCGAGGTTTTGACATGTTCTGAATCTAGTGAAAAACAGCTCACTGCATGGAGATCCTGCATGTGTGTGTGATTTGTAATACAGAGTAAAGCATATTTAAGACAAGACAGTACTTGTTCTGCAACAAATCTGCACTGCTGTTGTTACTATATATGTGACCCTGGAGCATAAAAGCAGACTTAAGTCACTGGGGTATATTTGTAGCAAAAAAAACAAACAAACAAAAAAAAAACATTCAATTTTTCTTTAATGTCAAAAATCGGCAGGACATAAAGTAAAGATCATGGTCCTTGAAGATATTTTGTAAATGTCTTCCTGTAAATATATCAAAACTTAATTTTTGATTAGTAATATGCATTGCCAAGAACTTTATTTGGACAACTTTAAAGGCGATTTTCTCAGTATTTTGATTTTTTTTTTTTTTTTTTTTTTGCATCCTCAGATTCCATATTTTCATAGTTGTATCTCAGCCAAATATTATCATATGCTAACAAAAGATACATCAATGAAAAGTTTATATGCAGATGATGTATAAATCTCAATTTAAAGAAAATGGCCGTTATATCTGGGTTTGTGGTCCAGGGTCTAAAATGTAGATCATCTGAATTTGTTTAGATTAATTTAGCCAATCACATTACCATCACACATTTATTATTATGATTTTTTTGTATATAGTACCAAGGTACTGTATATTTTGAGGTATACTTCTGTTCAAAAGCTTGGGCTTGGTAAGATTTTTTAAATGTTTTTGAAAGAAGTCTGTTATGTTCATCAAGGCTGCATTATTTATTTGATCAATAAAACCAGTAACATTGAAAATATTATGATTTCAAATAGCTGTTTTCTATTCGAGTACCTTTTAAAATGAAATTTATTTAATTGATTCAAGGCTTCATTTTTAGCATAATTCCTCCAGTCTTCAATGTCACATGATACTACAGAAATGATTCTTATTAGCTGATTTGCTGCTCAAAAAACTTTTCTGATTATTCAGTGCTGAATTAAAAAAATTTCAGTATTGTTGATGAATAGAATGAAAAAAAAACATGACACAACAGAAATGCAAATGCTGACAACATACGTTTAATGACAAAGTGTCAAGCATCCTTACACAGACAACAAAAATGCACTTTATAAAAATAAAATCATAAATTTTACCATTTTGTTTTGGACATTTATTTAGCTAACATCAGGGTTTAAAAGTAGCTCAGTATTACAATCAGCTATGGAACCGCATATAATACCATCATTTAATTATTTGTTCTAGTTACTACACACGTCCTAAATAAACTCTGTTATCACAAATGTCAACCTGTTCTCTAACACGTTACCCTGCTGGTACACAAGCAGAAAGGAACACAAGAGTATAAAGCCTGCCAAGCTCGGCTGTTATCGTATATCTTAAACTTCACAAGCAGTTTATCAGCATTACAAATCAGGGTTACTACAGTTTATGAGATGTTTATTCCATCATAATTTACATTTCAAACCTCCTTGGCTTTATTAATACTGTGAAACATAAATAAAGATGATCTGGTATAAAATATCAGTGAACTTCAACTTGGGAGAGATGATTGTGTTTAACTGCAATAAATGGATGTCTGTTATTCTTTGGCGCCCAGTGTGTTCATTGTACCATGTGTGAATGAACCAACTGTTTTGAAGAGCAGAAATTCTGTAGATTTTAGTGAGCATGTGAAACAGTCTCTAGCAGAACATCAGGACAAGCGCTGACGGAAAATTTTGTGTGTATGCAGACCTCAGGTCTCCAATTTTCATATCACATGTACTCTATTAGTGGAGAACACACCACAAGACTGCTTTTCATACCAGGTGATGCAGAACACACTGAACACAACAGATCCCGATCCAGAGTATGCAAACAAAAGAATGAATCAAATATTTAAAAAGCACACTGGTCATTTTATTTTAGTGTAACTTCAAGATCTAAAATACCTAAAAAAAATATATAGAACTATAAAACCTAACTAAAATGTTAGCCTGAATGCACTGTAAGTCGCTTTGGATAAAAGAGTCTGCTAAATGCATTAATTTAATTTTAATTTACTACAACTACAACAGTATATCAACTTGTACAGGTGACATCACGAGTGAAATGTCTTACTGCTTCTAAAACAGCATTTTGAAAAGTATTTTATAATTAGCATGGATACAGCCTTTAAGGCCTTTTAAATGAGATTACATGGAATATTAGTACTTTCAAAAATGTCACACTCATGCAGCTTTACACTTTTTTTTGTGGAAACTGAAATTAAAGTTTCCATTTAGCCAAAAAACGACAATAAAGTTAATTTAATAAAGAACATACTTGTGTTGTGTAAGGCTGTTTTTATATCAACTTTTTATTTAAATAATTATATTTCTACTCCAATCTGTTGCTGAAATATAAACATTTAAACAGCTGCTGTGCTAGAAACCTGTTTCATTATGATTTATTTAATTAAACAGGTTAAATTCCATTCTGCTCAGTGGTTTTGGCCCTGTGGAATCAAAATTTATATTTTTTCTGCCAAATATTTTTGGTTGCCTTAATTTCAGTGTATCATCAATTCATACTTATTTTACACAATTTTGCTTTTTTTTTTTAGGGGAAAGGAGATTTAAATCACTTCTGTTTAAAATTTTTGTAACAAAACGACACGGAAAAATCTAACCACTTTTAATTATTTGAAGATAATGATAGTATTATTTTGTGTCAATCAATGCTGTGAGGGACGTTCGAGTTCTTTTCTAGAACGTCCGTTACCATGACAGCGACATTCTCGAGTGTTACGGAAGGTTTTAAAGCTACTTTCGGCGCGAACATTGATTCTAAACTGATGGCCTGGAATCCATCGATCAACTGTCCAATGTGTGGAACGAGTTTGACTGCTGGTTTTAATCTAGCGCCATCGACCAGGACGAACTCTGCACGAGCGGAGCCGTGTCACCAATCCATCACGACCTCGTTATAACAAACTACAGAGTCTAGAGCGTCTGTAACTAGCAACTAGTATCGTTTTGACACCTTCCCATATCATATCATCAGAAAACAAACACGCTTTGGTCGCCATATCTGGCTTGCACGAAAAGCTCAAGCATCTAGCTTGCAGCTTAAAGACCCACAAGCGACGAAACACGTGCGATAAACACATATTTGCATCGCTTTGTGTTGTTATGCCACACAGAGCTTCATTTTATTCATGCATCACCCTGATATCGTATTAAACATACTATACAGAGGCCTGCATGTGTTCTCGCGTGAACTGCAACGTTACTTGGCGAGCTGGCTAAAGAGTCACTACTGTGATCCGAACATCTGTCCGGGGTAACGTTAACTTAAACAGATGCAATGCATTGCGTTACAAATGCTTTCTTATTTCAATAGTAAAAAAGCATATGTGGGTGCATAAACGAGCAATTAAAAATGTGATTGCATGTATAATTTAATGTATATGGTATGTTCCATTGCTTATTTGTTGCTGTAACACCATAACCACGTAAAATGACAGCCCAGTGTCCTAAAGCAATCCACGAGTGTAGAAACAAAACATTATGTGTCTTGCGTTGTTGAAAACTCACCTCATATTCTCAATGTCCCTGCCGCCGCTTTTAAGAATGCAAATCGGGATGGTGATAACGGCCAGCAGCATCATGTACGCCACATAGAAGCACTTTTTGAAATAGAAAACGAACGTGCTGCTGGTCAATAACAGGAGCGGGAGCACCAGCAGCACAGGGAGCATCCACACGGCATCCATGCCCGCGACCAGCGCCTCTTTCCCGGCTGTCGAGAAATGATAGAAGGTCAGCGGTGTGGAGTGGAGGAACCGCGCGGGATCAGCTCAGAACCGAGTCTACATCAGACACCACGTCCAAGTCGCACCCTTGAGCAACTTTGGCGTTCGCTCTACTTCTCGTTTACGCAATATCAGGCGAATGAGATGAATGTCAACAAGAACAAGGCGTGGGTTATCCACCGAGAGCGATGCGTGCGTAACCTTTGACCGTCTGCTGTGTAACTGACGCTCTTCGATTCGCGAATCATTCTTATGAAATGGTTCTTTGAGAAGATTTTGTCTCGGCATTTGTGAACGACTCACGCACAACTAGAAGTTTACAGCAAACTACTAAAATTACTGTTACTTCGATAAAACTGTTAAGAGAAACACAAGACTACACTAATAATAATATGTATTAAGAACGGTTCTGAGGTATAATATACGTTTAAAACATTTTTATGACATTGAAACAATTATTTATATTTATATAACGCAGTAAAGTGATAATAATGAATTTTTTGTCAAATGATTATTAAGTTATTGTTGTGTCAAAAAGCATAATTAAAACAATATTTGAAAATACATTTAGGCCACATTGCTAGTGAAAAACCTCTAAACAATCTTAACTACTAAAACATCTCTGATGGATGATCGGGATGAATTGGTCAAATTAGTGAACCGTTTTCTTTAAAAAGATTTGTTTTTCACACAAACGAACCGTCCGAACGAACCGATTCGCTCAAGTGAATCGGACTTCCCCCACGCTTTCGTCTTGTGCATAAAAAGCCTTCTGTAAGTTTGAATCCCTCCCTATATGTGTGTTTCCGGGTACTGGTTGCTTGTGTTTCCCTGTCATGCGTGTTTGCAATTTGCAGTGTTACCTGAAACTACTTTATTAGAACAAAGACACAATATGCGAACATTTGTTGTATGGCTGGAATGTTCTGGAACAGTGTAAGGTGCAGTTTCTTATGAACATTTTAAGCAAGTCTTGAGCACTGATCCCACCGAACTTGAGAATTTACATCTGATTTGATTATGTACAGGTGTCTCTGCATGATGTGAAGACTTTGTTCTATAAAATTAATTCTGGCAGAAAGTTACCATTACATTTCCCTTCCTTCCTTCCTTTCTTTCTTCTATCCTTTGTTTTCAATCACTCCCAAAAAATGAAAAATTACCCCATGATTTACTCGCACTCAAACCATCTGACTTTCTTTTTTTTAGATGAATTGGCATCCAGAGGACGACATGGATGCAGGCCTTGCAAGGCCGTGAGAAGTGACGAACACAGAGGAGAGAGCAAAACACAAATTAAAAGTAAAAAAAAAAAAAGGATTTGTTAATAAATTTTTTTGATATAAGACAAATTAATAAATTAACATTTATAAAGTTTTGAATATTGATATTTTTCTTACACAAACACTTCAGAAGGCCTTTATTAACCTCCTGGAGCCATGTGGAGTACTTTTTTTATGATGGAAGGATACACTTTATTTTGCTTCGAAGTCTCAAACCCCATTCACTGCCATTATAAAGCTTGGAAGAGTCAGGACATTTTTTTATATAATGCCCTTTATATTGTAAGAAAGTCATACACACCTGTGATGGTTTGAGGGTGAGTAAATCATGGGATATAATTTAAATTTTTGGTTGGGCTATCCTTTTAACTAAAAAATCTAAATAGTATTTTGATGAAAGCACTGCTGTAATGTAAAATAATTTCCCCCAAAATATTTTTAATTGCAATTTTAGAATGCCTATAGGAAAAATCAAGATACCAGGTATTGAGGAGCGGATAGGCAGATTAAGGATTATAGGAGGTTAACTAGAGTTAGTTAACAAGATTAAACGGCTGATCAGGGTGTGTAATCTGATACAGCAGATCATCAATGCTGCGGTCACAGAGTCACTTAGGTATTTAAATGTGACCTGACCAGAGTTAAGATTTGTGACACTGTGTGAGTTTATTCCCATAATTCGTCTGAAATATAAGGGTATGTATGGATTTTAGTACTTACTTTATACAAAGTACAAAGTATGTATGAACCTTCTTTCACATTTTGAGTCACAATGAATTAACATCTTATTGTGGATGATTATTATTGATTAATCTATGGAAAGAGTTGTCTTTTGATGTCATAAACAGCCAATCACATCAGAGTTTCTTCATATCATGAAGTAATGATTCCAGAAAAGTAATGTTCCAGAAACCACATTATGTCACCCACTACAGTAATAATTTTAAGCAAAATTTTGTCCCAGAATTGATGTTGTCACACTGATGAGATACTGTATGCACAGATGGGCAGTGTTTCAGATACATTTATTTAAAATATACGTATTTGAAATACAAAATACCTTTTGGTAATTTGTATTTTAAAGCCTTTGGTCTTTGATCTATCTATCTATCTATCTATCTATGTATATATATATATATATATATATATATATATATATATATATATATATATATATATATCATAACATTTTGCATTCCTTTCTAATTTTAGACAAGCAAAATTCTCAATCAACCTTTATCACCCTCTGATGTCCATGACATGAATTGTAAGAATATATTGCACATATTTTTGCACTTGAGAACTGTGTGCATTATGCAACCTGAAATGATCCATTGAAAGTAAGGAAATGTGAAATATAAAATACCACTAAAATATTATTTTAAAGTCAGATAAGAAGTAAACACACTATCCATGGACACACATATGCTAACTTAACCTATATTTGCACTTGTATTGATCACACTCTGTTGCACGGTCTCTGCAATGCAGAATGTTTTGCTCACAAAGTGGCGCGTGCAAGATAAAACCTGTCCAAACACAAACCTGGCTGTAGAAGCAGTGTGAAGGCTTGACGTCAGAAAAGTGCAACCAGAAAGACTCAAACAGCCTGAAAGTGGCCTGTATACAATGCTTTATAAAAATCTATGCACAGTTTACCTTTATATTTTAATAAAATAAAACCGCCAATCAAACTGAATTGGTGTGTGTTTTCACATTTTAGATGTTTACTTAAAAATATTAATAATAATAATTCTGACACTTCAATCAACAGATATAAGGTATATGGTTTTCTTATTTTGTGATTTTGTAACAAAAAGTATTCTATAATATGTTGAATCCAAAAGTATTCTTTATAAGTATATGTTTTTATTAAGTCTCATTTTGTCCTATTCTATTGACTGTGGTCAAATTGTAAGTTTTCTTTTTCTTTTTTATTTCACCTTTAAATAAATAAATAAATGAAATTAAAGATATTTAATTTCATTCAATTCTGCTCTTTTCTATTCATGCAGACTGTAATCTGATATTTATATAAAGTTACTTTTTTATATAATTATTAATGATAAATTTGTGACACTTCAGTAGCTTATATATTACTAATTACCCAATGTAAAGAAAATATTGTTGAATTTATATTTTTTCCTTATTTTCTATTCCATTCTATTTAAAGTATGCCTCTATTTTTTTGTGTTTCATTATAAAATATTGTTGATGATTCATATTAAATGGATTTCATACTATTACCCCCACCCCCCTCGGTTTTGTCCCATGGGGTTTGAACTTACTCATATTGAAATTAATTTAAAATGAAAGGTAATTATCTATTTTTATTTTATTGTATTTAATCGCATTTAAAGTGAATTTTGTCTTAATTATTTCATATTGTCTGTGAAATCTAATGGATATTCTTGTTCTTTTAATATAAAAAAAACGAAATTAAAGGTATTTAAAATCTAAATACATTTGATCTCATATTTATTATATTTTATTTAATGATATTTGAATATATTGAATTTATATTCTGCTGTAATCAGTGACATTTAAAGGTACAGTGGGAGTTTGCTTTCTGTCGGTAGCGTAAATCAGGGTGTCTTCCCCTTTAAGGCGCTTTGTAGAGTCAGAGAGAGGCCGAATCTTCAGCTGATCGTCAGTGATTTTCATCTCAGCACCACCGACATCCTCATCCAGCCGATTCGCGCTGATGTTTGGGACAATGAGTCCCTTTGAATCAAACATCGGTCTTTGTAACGCGCAGATGTCAGAACTGTTTTTTAAAGCATCCTTGGCCGTGTCGCACCTTGTAGCGCGAGGATGATGCCTGGAGCTCGCGCGTCTCTGGATGTAGCGCATGCAAATTGATGTGTGTGCTCGCGCGTGTCCTTGAGTCGAGCACCACCAGCTTGGGATGTTTCTCCTTCTCACAGCCGATTGTATCTTGAAACGAAAGCACATGGCGATAAAATAAGAGTTTATGTGTATTTTAGCTCTTGTATGCGCTGGAGAACACCGCTGGCGCGTCGCCTGTAATGGAGGAGACGAGATGAGAAAGTGAAGGCGTGTTTGGAGAGCAGTCTTTATTTGTGTTGAGAATCATCTGTGTTACTGTTAAGATGCCGAGGAGTTTACGCAGAATGGTGCACCTGGTGCTCTTCTGTCCCCTGTCTAAGGGTTTACAGGTAAGTTTCATGCTTGAATGATAATGTTAGGTGTTATTTTTCCATCAGAAACCTTATAAAAATAAAAATAAATCGAAATAACACAAAAGTACCATGGCATCACCTTGTTTTGGAACATGGCACCATAAATGTTTCATAGTTATGGTATTTGCATGAATAATACATAAATACATGAACATGGAGGTATTTCAGCACTATGATAAGGAAAACTGGGGCTAGATGTCACACTTTTTAACCAGGTAAACATTTTAATAATAATAATAATAATAAAAAAAGTTTAAATTTGTCGATATTTTGTGACAACCCTGATCTGCCATTAAATAACCTATCATAGGCTTTTCAGCAAAATGCACACAGTAATTTTTTTTAAATGCACAAATTAAGGAAACGACAAATATGCAAAAGGAACCATGTAAAAATATTAAAGTGAAAATACGATTGCATAATCGTTCTCCTAAAAATAAAGTCATTGTGGCAACTTACCCCAGCTTATCCATATACATTGATGGCCATCACTGTAGCTCCTGATTTATATGCATTGCATTCTTCTGAATTTTAAAAACACTAATAACATAAATAATAAGATAGAGGATCTGTCATTTTAATTGTTAAAGTTAATTCCAGCTTTAGCTAATCACACACACACACGCACACACGACTGGTCTGAGTGCTTAATGCACACAGTATGCTGACAGTATTTCTGTAGATGGGCACTAAGAGCCCTCTTTCATAAGTGCACTCACTGTAAGTGCACACTGTGAACGTTTGAGACCGTGTAGGTCAACTCTGTCAGATTCATTGCTGAACCCTGCGCTGTAGATGTCACAGATGACAAATGCATCTTTCATTTCTCCCGAAAACAGCAGGGATTCGACCTGAAGTTAAACAAAATCTCAGTTCCTCAAGTTAAACAGACAATAGGCCATTAGTAAAGGGATAGTTCATAAGAAAATGAAAATTGTCAAATTGGCTCATTTTGTTGCAAACATGTATGACTTTCTTTCCTCTGTGAAACACAAAAGGAATAGTTTTTCCCCCCATTCAATGCTGAGTCAGTCTTCCAGAATTAGCCAAAATCATTATTAAAATATCATAATAGTGGTCCATCTTACTTGTAGTCCATATTGAAACTCTTCAGAAGCCATACAATGTTTTTTATTCGAAGAACAGACTGATATTTATTTATCGAGTTTAATTTGAGAACCAGAATCAGTTAAATTTGTGAGCAAACCATTCAGGCTGGAATTAATAGATTCATTGACATGATTGGACTAAAAAAAAATGACTATTTCATGTATACAACATCTCTACTTTCATGAGCTTTAATACATGCCAAGGAGAGCTACAATGCAGTGTTTCAAAACTGTCAGTTTCCATTAAATAATGAATTACATTTTTGCCATTTTCATTTTTTGCATGTTTTTTTTTTAAAGCTCAAAAGCCTCATTTGTTGTATTTGTAGGAATAGTTCACATGAAAATGAAGATTGCTTAAAATACTCACCCTCAGGTCATCCAATATGTCAATGAGTTTGTTTGTTCATCAGAACAGATTTGTAAAAATGTAGCATTAAATCATTCGCTCACCAGTGGATCCTCTGCAGTGAATGGGTGCCGTCAGAATGAGCTGAGAAAAACATCACAATAATCCACAAGTAACCCACACCAGTCCATCGGTTAACACCTTGTGATACAAAAAGCTGCATGTTTTCATGAACAAACAAACTTATTTTTGAGTGCACTATTCCTTTAAAAGTTTCATATTATTGTGTTTGAGCCTTGTTTCCAGCGAGTGCACACACTGAGTGAATTTAGGTATCTGATAACAGTTGTCTGCATCAACAGGCAGTAATCAGATATGTGTGTTTCACAGAGTCACACAACACAAACACACACTCTTTCCCACTCCAGCACAGAGAATAGTTACTGCCTTTGGCATTCAGTGCCCTTTTACACCTGAAAACTGTCCAAGAGACTTCATTTAATCTTGTAAAGGCACATGCTAATGACCACTAATATCTCTTGCTATCACTTTGTCCCTCTCAGTCTGTCAAAGTAGCATAAGCTACGTTCACATCACAAGCCAAAATTACCAATTCTGATTTTATACTCAAATAAAAAAAATTTGTGAAGTTTTTCAAATGACCTTTTAAATATTGTGCATATCGCATATGCATAAAATACCTGGCCCTGGCCCTGGCATATTCATAACAGCGTCATCAACACATTTTACAATGTAATTCAATATTAGTTGTCCCTACTATATGAAATAAGAACCACATTGGGCATAATCTATCTTCACTGAAGTCACATTGCAAAATTCTAATATGTTTCCAATTTATTAAGTGGAAATAAGATGTATAAAAATGTAATAATTACAGCGTATCTATGTCATGTGAAATAATATTGTTTTGTGTATATTTAAGCTTATTGTGTGTGTTTTTTTTCAGTCCCGTCTACCTGCAGTTAAGGTCAAGTACCTGTTGGTGGCGTGGTTTGGGATTCTGGTGGCCAGCTGGGTGATCTATATGCAGTATTCCTCTTATTCAGAGCTCTGCAGAGGACACGTTTGTACCATGCTCATCGTAAGTCACTGCATCCTCCATAATGCATGAGTTTAGGTCCACATCTGTTCCCATGAGCGCCATTCCTCACCACTCAGGAGAAACCAACGTGGAATAGAGAGTAGTTTAAGACGGGGGCCCTATTATACACCCGGCGCAATGCGACGCAAGATGCAGCGCAAGTGTGTCTGCTAGTTTCCCATCCAGCGCCACGTCGTTTAATTAGCAAATGCATTTGTGCTTATTTTTGCGCACATGGGCATGTTGGTCTAAAAAAGTGGTTTGTTTAGGCACTTTGCTGGCGCAATGCTATTTTAAGGAACTGAAAACACCTGCGCCGTGCGCTTTACACTTCACGTTTAGATCGTTATAATAGGGCCCGGAGAGTGAGTGTCTGATGTTTGACATACAGTACACTTCAGTGCATTCGCAGACGGTCCATACACACAGATGGTGTGATATTTATGCTGTTTTGCCTTTTAGCATTTCACTGACAGGAAGACATTGCACACATATGAGAGAGGAACTGGAAAATTAAAAGGAGGAAGCAAGAGAGTTGACAGATCATAATTCTACCATTATGGATGCTAAATTTAAATATTCACTTTTTTCTAACAGTAGGCTAATTATGCAGTGTTATTGTGTTTAATTACAAATTCTGTATTCATGTTGCAAACACAAACCCCTCAGGAACGTAATTATTAACGTAATGATTTATATACACAGTCATTTATTTTTTCTTTAAAAGATCATCTACTTACTCTTATGTTGTACCATCCTGTATTTTATATATCGTGGAACAATCAGATTGTTCGTTTCAATAAAGCACAAATGTATTGTAACTAGTGGGGTCAAGCTTCAAAATGATTAAAAAGTACCATGTTTATTTTGAATGCACTATCCCTTAATAAACTAAGTGGCTTTTAGTGCCACAAGATGATGGTATAATACACATCTATACATATGTGACCCTAGACCACAAAACCAGTCTTAACTCACTGCGGTATATTTTTAGCAGCAGCCCAAAAAAAAAAAAAAAACATTGTATGGGTCAAAATTATTGATTTTCTCTTATGCCATAAATCATTAGGATATTGTGTAAAGATCATGTTCCATGAATATATTTAGTAAATTTCCTACCATAAATATATAAAAACGCAATTTTTTTTCAGTATTTTTTTGTGTTAGTGTTGTAATTTAGTCACTTCGTGAAGCCCAGGGGAAGAAAAGCCCTTTTTGGCCTTCGTTTTGCAACATGTGCCCTGAAAACAGCTTTGGTAGATATCAGAAATGAAACGAGAAAGAAAAGAGAATGCAGATGAGAAGAAGCAATATGCTGCCTTTAGTCTGATCACTGTATTTGTTGGTCATTGTCTGCCCAAGCACCAGTCCATCATAACATCATGAAGCCCTCTGTCTGGCTAGTTTGTCTTTCGTTTGTTTCCACATGGCTGTTAAATCAAGAAAAGATGACGACATTTGTGGTTAATGACTGTCTGTTTCCTCTGTGTGTGTGTGTGTGTGTGTGTGTGTGTGTTTTAGTGTGATCACTATCGCAGAGGTATTATCTCGGGATCAGTTTGCAAGTCTCTCTGCGAGGAGAAAACTCTGTCTCTTCAACGATGTCTTTCAGTGACACCAACGTACCAGGTAAACCCATCACACACACAGTTTATTTTCAGTGTGAAAAATGCATATATACAATTGCATCTGGCCCACATAATATGTATTATTGCAGGTATACAGTGCTGTGTGGAAGGAGAAAGCTGTACTGGTAAAGTGTGGGATTGAAGAGAGCATGAGAGGAGAAAACGGTCCTGACTCTCTACGGCATGACAACAGCCTCTACGATAAACCCACCCGCGGGACATCCATGGATGAATTCAGAGCGATGCTGCATTCCTTTCTCAAGGTCTTATATGTTTTTATACATTTTTTGTGTTCTTTTCACATTATACACACACATAACAAAAAAATCAGACCTTCAGTTAATACAGAAACCAGTTTTTATACTCGTATAGAGTTCTAGAACATTTGTCCTTTAATTCTAGAACTTGATGTTTTGAATTTGAACTTGAATTGTTGTCACTATTTGTATTTCTTAAACCTTTGATGACAATGAATAGATACCCCAAAATGTATACATTTAATTTGAACCAATATTTGAACCTAAAAGCCATTGATTTAAAGTAAATTCCGAATGTCAAATGCAAGTAAGAATCTGATTCAAAATCAGTGCTTCCACTTAACAGCCATTAGCATATTATATTTGATATTTTGATACATAACAAAAGCATTTTGATACATGACAGATGTGGTGACCCAAAAGAATCAAATCACCAATCAAATGGTCAGAAATATATCATGAGTATTTCAACAGATCACCCAGCACTTGTTGTGAATGATATCGGAGAGGTTTATGTCCTGCTTAGCAAAGCAGAAACGGATCTAAGATAATAATCCCCTCTCTGAGCTTTCGGCTGTTCCTCAAGGTCCCCAGTAGAAGGGTGAAAATGGAGAGAGGCGGGGAGGGAGTGGGGTAACAGGGTAGAGAAGCCAAAAATAACTGAAGGAACTTGAAAAGGTCACAGCCAGAACAATCCACTCACTCTCAGTGTCACAGGGGAAAACAACACTAACACACACTTAAACACAACCCACACAAAGTGCAGTAAATGGCCGTGCATGCTTCAGTATACACGCATAATGCTGATAAAGACTGTGCTTTAAAGATTTCATGAAATAAAAATGAGTTTTCTGGTTTGTAGTCCATGCAGGTTAGTGTTGATGCTAATCTGTATGTTAGTGTAAATGCTTGCTACTACTAAAATTGAAATATTTTAATTTTTTTTCTTCTTTATCTTGAAAATGATCTCATACAGATATGATTATATAGATTTATATTTATTTTTCTCCAATAAAATGCTCTCTAGAATGAAAATGTCCCCTTCTAAATTATAAATACTACCAACCTCTTGACTAAAAATAGAAAGTGGTAAATCATAGTTTGTGGCGTAAGATAAAGGTTATTGTTATTTAAAAAAAAAGTAACAATCCTTTCAATGTCCTACCCCAGTGAAGTGTGAATTTAGAAAAACATTTAATTGGATAATTTAAATTGCTTTTCACATTTTTTATTTATTTAGTTTTTGGCCATTACTTTATTTATTATTTCTGTAAAAACAATTAAAACATTTTGTAATTCAGTTACCAATAAATATATTCAGTCTACAAAATAAAACATTTTAGGTTTTACCATGTCTTTCTCCTTCTTCCATGCATTTACAGGACAGTGTTGGTGAGCAGTCATCTCTTGGCACACTTGTAAATCGTGTCATTTCTCTGGCGGATGTCAATGGCGATGGCAAAGTTTCGTTAGCGGAAGCTAAATCCGTGTGGGCTTTGCTTCAGATCAATGAATTTGTTTTAATGGTGGCACTGCAAGATAAAGAACATGCTCCCCGCTTGCTGGGGTTCTGCGGAGACCTTTACGTGACTGAACATGTAGCACACAGCGCCCTCTTCAGGTTGGAGGTGCCCGGTTGGCTGCAGCCAGTGTTTCGTGAGGCACTTAGTGTCGCTCTTAACCAGTGGCTTGCTCCTGCGTGGCCCCGTAGGGCTCGGATCACCATCGGCCTGCTGGAGTTCATCGAAGAGGTATTCCATGGAGTACATGGAAGCTTCTACATATGTGATGCAAGCCCAAGACGGGTCGGCTACAATGAGAAATACGACTTCAAAATGGCAGACCTTCAAAGCATAGCATCGGAGGCAACAGTCAAGGGGTTCCTGCGAGGGAGGACTTGCGAGGCAAACGGCGATTGCACTTACGGGCGGGATTGTACCGCAACGTGTGACCGATTGGCAAGGCAGTGTAACGTGGAGGTGGTGCAGCCCAACTTGGCCAAGGTCTGCGCGCTCCTGCAAGACTTCCTGCTTTTCGGAGCACCATCAGACCTGAGGGAGGACCTGGAGAAACAGTTACGCACCTGTGTGACTCTCAGTGGACTGGCCTCGCAGATGGAGGTGCATCATTCCCTTGTTTTGAACAACCTCAAAACATTACTGTGGAAGAAGATCTCAAATACCAAATACTCTTGAGACCAGCATGATTATCAAGAGAAAGGCAATGAAGAGCAAGAGAATTGGAGACTCCCAAAGAACAAAAGTGGGATCAGTACAGTAGGTTCTGGGGCGTCATCACAAAAGCTGAACTCATCCACTACAGACTGCAAATTCGTCAAAAAATCAATTGCGAACATGGAAAGTTGGTGAATGGAAGTTTTGAAAGGGCATACACTACATCCCCACCCTCTGTTTTACTTCAACAACTCAACTGAAGAACCTTGAACCTTATAGAAACACATATAGAACACTTTTTTTCTTTGCCCAAAAGGTTCAAGGTGAAGACATTTTTCTGACCATGCAACTCCTTCCCAAACTAGTTCTTTAACTTTTGGTTAGGGATCTGGGCTGCAAGCACAAGGATTGTAGGGCTAGTTTCTAGTAGAAGAAACCCAAGGAAGGAGTTTCCAAGAGAAGCAGTCTTGCTCTATATCCCCATTTTCTTTGACTTTAGTGACTCAAATGAAAATCCTTTAATGCTAATAGGAAAACCTTCGGAACAATCTTTTTCTTTTTGCTCAAATAACCAAGGTTAAGTAAGACTTAATTGGAGAAAACCAACTGTAGGATGTTTCTTTGAACATGTATCCTCTTCACGTATGATATCTTGTGTTCTGCTTGGTGTAATTGTGGGTAAGGATCTGGGTTGCAAGCACAAGGATAATAGGGTTAGTTCCAAGAATTAACCCATGGAAAGGAGACTTTCAGATAGGACCATCTTGCTCTACATCTACACCCTCTATTTTACTTAAAAGAATCTCCTGAAGACCCTTTAGCCCTATAGAAACACCTTCAGAAGAATCTCTTTCCATTAGCTGAAAAGCTGAAAAGTCCAAGGTGAAGTAAGGAACAAAGATAATCGAAGGACATTTCTTTGACCGTGCAACCCCTTCTGAAATGACTCTTTCTTGGTGAACTTCTGGTTAAGGATCTGGGCTGCAAGCACAAGGATAGTAGGGTAAATTCCAAGAAGTCACCCAAGGAAAGAGTATGGTCTGGCTCTACAACCACAACACCCTTAAGCAAGACATGCAATGTTTGGTTCAACCAGCAGGATTGTTCCTGGAACACTACTCTTGAAGGATAAACTATAGCCACACCTATTTTGACTTTCACTACAGAAGAAATGTATCTTTAGTGATGTTTGGAAGCGCTCTAACTTTGAAGTCAGGAAGTGTTGGGACTGTAAACCAAAACATCCAACACAACCAAGAAGTCAACACTGAATTAATTAAATAGAAACGAGTGAAAGCTATATATTATGTCTTTTTACAGGGTGTATGTTGTTTTAAGTGTGTGTGCTTGTTTTAGAATGATGTTTCACAGGAAGTACTTTTTCAAGCAGTCTGGAGAGTTTGTGGTTGGATTTGTACTTGAACTGTGAGATTACCTACTGTGTTTCTCAGGGTCTGAATGTGTTTGGAAAGAAAATTACTATTAAAGGGGTAAGTTCAACAACAACAAAATGAGGCTGTGTTTTACTCATCCTTGAGGCATCCTAGGTGTATATGACTTTCTTATTTCAGATGAAACCAGTAGGAGTCATATTAAGAGTCTATTCCAAGCTCTATCATTGCAGTCAGTGGGTGTTGCAGTTGAACAGTCCACAAAATCGTCAAATACAGCACATGCATCCATAATAAAACATTTCTCACACGGCTCCAGGGGGTGAATTCTCCTGTAGCGAATTCATCAAAAAAAATTATGTTTGAAATATTGATATTTATATTCCAAAAATGCACTGATTCACTATAAGAGGCCTTTATTCACCCCCCGGAACCATCTGATAAACATTTTATTACAGAAGTGCGAACTTTATTTCACGTCTTCTGAACTGTTGACAACCAACACTTGTTTACCTCCATCGAAAGGCTTGGAGGGGCCAGGATCATTTTTAATATAACTCTGATTGGATTTGTCTTAAAGAAGAAAGTCACATTCACATAGGATGCGTTGAGGGTGATTAAAACTTGGGGTAATTTTCATTTTTGGGTGAACTAACCCTTTAACATTAATCCTAGATTCAATGGAATTATGGTGTCAAGGTAAACAAATTACACCATTAAAGGAACCAGTCTAGTGTGACTGTCTATGTGCAGGCTTATAAAACATGTCTGCATATAAACCTGAAAGTGTGTGTGTGCATACTGTAAACCTCTCCTTGACTGTCAGTAGGCAGTTTTATAAACATCTCTTACAATAGTGTAACAAATCAAATCTCATTTTATTACTGCTAAACAATATACACATCCTACAAATAACCAACTAGTATCAAGTGCACATTTAAAAACTTTGGTTTGCACTTTTCACTTTCAAGATCATTCTCCTCCATTAACTTGGGAACGATCCTGACATTTTTTTGTTTCCTTGCACAGATTCAGGTACATTTAGGTGATTTTGAGTTGATTTCACAGACATAAATCACAAAGGATAATGAGTTTCTGTCATAGTGTTCAGTTATCTTTAGTACAATTTCACATTATGAAATGATTTTATGCACTATTAAGTCATGTTTATTGTGTTACTTTGTGCATCTGTAAGGAGAGCAGCACAATTACCATGGGTTTAGTGCTCAAGGCTCCTAAATACTAATTTATTTTCACCTCCATCCATTTGTTCAGCTGTTATTCACTGATGAGTAAATGTTTGAAACTTAAATTATGTGTGTCTGTTTTTTTTTTTAATACATGGGGTTTTTTTTTTTTTGGTGAAGCACAGGCACACAAAGTACAGCATTTGTTCTGAAGACACAACAGCACGTATCCTTTTACTCGACCTTTAGAAAGAAACAAGGAATCAGCATATATTAGTCCAGGGAGACCTCCAAAACCACCTCACTTTAAAAAGGACGTGTAACTAACAGGACAAAAAGCATGTCAATTCATAAGCTGAACAAACCTAAAACAAGTCATTTATTTAATAATTTTTAATGGTAGTAGGTAATAAAAAAATATGTATAATTACATGTGTCAATTTGTTGGTTTCATAAAATATGCTGTAGTTAAACACTGCATTATAGCATATTTTACTTTAGAGATTATAAAAAAAAAAAAAAAAAAAAAAAATCCTTTAAAAGAGGGTTCATTCTGTGAAAATTACTAGTTGACCTGTCCTTCAAAATATTATGGATTATTGATTTGAGTGAAACAACTGTACAGTTTGTAGCTTGTTAAAAAAATAAAAAAATAAAGTATGCACTAATGTGGGTGATCTTGTTCAGCTGGTCTACTCCATCATGGCCCAAAAAGCAAGTGTAGATCAAGAACCGCAGACACAGGTACATAACACATACAAGATGTAAATGTTGCAGTCAGCTGACTTGTTCCATATTGTTTGTCACATTTCTGAAATTAAAGCAAAATAAAGTACTAAGCAAACTAAGAAAAATTATGCAATTTGGTGCTGTTGCTGATATTTATATGGACAAAAAGTAGATGAAATTCTGAATGGTTGCAATGTAAATCAATTTATAATCTTTATAACCGACTACTTGCATTAAATGCATAGATATCTCAGTGTTCATATCTCCCAATAATGCCTTAGAAAGATATTTATGCTTAGTTTTATGATTAAACCGTGATGCAATACAATAATTGAAAGATGAACAAACAAGCATTCTTAAAAGGCCTGATGATTATTTTTGATACTTACATTTTAACATGAATTTTCTAAAAACTGATGTATGGATAATCAAGTGAACCTATGCTGCATCAGTCCAGTCAGTGTTCATCTTAAAATATTACTATGATAAATATAGCATATTCCAGCATTACAGTTGTGTAAAGCTTTATGGGAATGGGAAATTTTGCTCTATTATTCAAACCATCTCTATTTGTCAGGTCTTTCAGATCACGCTCAGTTCCCACGTCCCTGCTTGAAACAGGGTCTCATGCTGGTTTGTAGGGGCTGTCATTCATTCTCTGCACTGTGGAATTGTGGGTACAAAGTGTAGTTTCTAGTGCCCTGCTGCTCTTTGCTTCCTCATGACAGACACAGTACATTAATCTGCAATGCAACGCCTCGAGGAGCAACAAAGAGTGTGTGTATGTGAGTGTTACTTACTACTCCAGCTTGCTGCAGAGTCAACCTTTGACCTATGTGCAGAGTTGTACTGTTTTAAGACTCTAGGTCACAACCCATGTGAAGTGCAGCTCCATTTCATCTATTTCTTCTGCTGTCTTGAGTTCATGAGTCACACAGATACAAAAACACGTTAGAATCTACAATACTCAAATACAAAGAAACATTTATGGGGAATAATTAAGTATTTGGCAAGGGTTTCACAGACAGACATGGGCACTAACACACACAGAGGTCTGGGTTGGGTTATCTGGCCTCGCTCCAAGCCCCCGGTCCACCATACAGGACAGCAGGGTCGATCGCAAGCCAGTTTCTTTCTGCCCACCTTTAGCACAACAGTGGCATCACTGCCAGAGTTACGTCTCATGGGGCAAAACCAGAACACACAAACACACAAAAACTGCCCGCATGATGGCAGCTGAAGTGAAACGCCATGCTAGACTTCAATAAAAACATATTTTTCTTATTCGTATATAATTATTATGCAGTTTTATGATATTGAGAGATTGTTGAATACTTTAAGTAATAAAAATTGTGTGTGTATATATATATATATATATATGTATATATATCAGGGGCGGATCTAGAAAAATATTGATGGGGTGGCGAGAAGGGGGCAGGACTTTTTGAGGGGTGGCAACATATGGCAGACATATATATACTGAATTTAGTCACAGTTATCACAGTTTGATGATAACTATATGTGCCCACTACAAAAGGACACAGGCTGCCATTTACAAACTTAATCTCATGCAATCAATGTCTTGCATTTGAACAGTTTATATAAGGAATAAGTGACCATACCCCATAAGCACCACCACACTCACTAATGCATACAGTATGCATCAACATGTAATTAAGAGCATTATAAAAGGTTCAGTGTTATCAATATGTCAGTTTATTATAAGAAACACAAGACTATAATAGCAATGACATTTCCAGGGGAGACTCAACTGATTTCTACTGTTTAGTGTTAATCATCATCTAACTCAACCAGTCAAGAGCTACATTTTGCCTTAGATGTTATATGAATATGGTCCCTGAAGCATAGGTTTTATTAGCTGACAATAATAATAAATAAATAAGCATTATAGGCACAAATACAAATGTACTTTTAGAAATTGTTTTGGCAAGTTTAAATTAAAACTTCTATGAAAACTTGTGTGATATTCCTTTAAAATAACATTTAAGTATATCTTTTTAAAGTATATTTTACTAAGCAATTTCTTACATAATTTCTTCGAGTTAGACCAAACTTTTTTTTTTTTTGGTGGGTTGTAACCAGTGTTTCTGTGTTTTTTAATTAACTATTATTATAAGCTATTAGGCCTACTTGAAGTATAGCATACTCTATGTGCAATAGTACTACATTTCTGTTTTAATTTCTTCAAGTTATACCGGAATTTTATTTTGACAGGTTGTCATAAAGACATTGCCGTTCTGTCAGTCTGTGTATACGATACGAATGAATGACGATAGTTGTCAAATCAAATGGTGAAATCCTCTCATAGCGCGTGTAATACTCCTGTAAAGGATGATATTAAATGAATGAGCGTTCAAGCGATGTTTCTTCACCGATGCTTTATCATGAATCAATACAAATGATGTGAATTGCACATGTGCATAGTCTCACACTTTTCAACAGTATATTCACAAATGCATAGTATCAACACAGTATTGACTTAGATGCTGTTACTGTAACCACAAATCACAATTTATGACACAAGGCCAGGTATGTAAATAGGTCCACTCGACTACATAGTCTTCTCTGGGGGTCATACATACATATCAGTGAAAAAGCATGAAATAAACTCATAACAGAAGGAATAAGGAATAACAACATATATAATGAATAAAGTATAACATGAAATGCATATAACAGTACATGTATTTTACATCCGTGTCCTAATAACCAGCGTGCGATCTAATCACGGCACATTTATGCTAACCATGTGCTCGGATTTGATGGTTAACATTAGACCGAGTTTATGAACATATCAATCATATGCATCTCGAAAAACAAACAGTATAGAGAACAGCCTTTCTTACAAAACGATTAAAGCAGTGATGGTGTGTCTTGTGTACATTTTATACCTGTAAAGGATGATATTAAATGAATGAGCGTTCAAGCGATGTTTCTTCACCGATGCTTTATCATGAATGAAGCATATCGCGAGAACTCCCGCACACAGTGGCGCGCACCTTTTCATTCAACCAATCACACACATCCATCTCCAGCTGATAATATGCATATTAAATCGGAACGATAACTCTTATGAAAAATCCCGAAATAGTTGCAACATGTATTTTGATTAACACAGCATTTATAATATGATAGAAATTATATAAATCAAATATAAATCAAATCAAGGAAAATGGATATTGCCACATGAAATATATACAAGAATAAACTGAAAATAATTATAATTATGACAATTATTCAGGATACCACACGCTGACATGAACATGTGTAGCCTACATCATGTGTCAATATAGTGAAGAGCTGAAAACATTTGAGTCAGTTTGGGGCTCGCAAATCATTTGAATCAGTTCGGGAGTTCGGAGCGGGTTCGCGAATCATTTGAGTCAGTTCGGGAGTTCAAAGCGAGTTCGCGAATCATTTGAGTCAGTTATGGGGATCGCGAATCATTTGAGTCAGTTCGGGAGTTCGGAGCGGGTTCGCGGATCATTTGAATCAATTCGAGAGTTCGTAGCGGGTTCGCGAATCATTTGAGTCAGTTCGGGAGTTCGTAGCGGGTTCGCGAATCATTTGAGTCAGTTCGGGAGCTCAAAGCGGGTTCGCGAATCATTTGAATCAAGTCGAGAGTTCGGAGCGGGTTCGCGAATCATTTGAATCAGTTCGGGAGTTCGTAGCGGGTTCGCGAATCATTTGAGTCAGTTCGGGAGTTCGTAGCGGGTTCGCGAATCATTTGAGTCAGTTCGGGAGCTCAAAGCGGGTTCGCGAATCATTTGAGTCAGTTTGGGGATCGCAAATCATTTGAATCAGTTCGGGAGTTCGGAGCGGGATCACGAAAGATTCTGCTAGTAAATTTTCAAATTGGCCATAACCTTTAATTCATTGCTGCCAACTGGGGTGGGAAGGCTTTCTTTTAGGGTGGCATCTTTAGATCCGCCAAAGTATCTTATGCTCACCAATGCTGCATTTCATTGATCAAAAATACATGTAATATCATAATTATCACAACTAAAAAATATATAATCTCTGAATATATTTTTTAAGTGTAATTTACTCCTGTGATCAAAGCTGAATTTTCAGCATCATTACTCCAGTCTTCAGTGATCCTTCAGAAATCATTTACTTTTTTTATATACAAATTTAATGCACCCTTGCTGAATAAAAGTATTGATTTTGTTTTTTTAAATGTACTGACCCATTTTAATCTAGAAAAAAAAAGTATAAAATTGTGTACAATTTAGAAACTAAAGATAATTGCCAACTGTGTTTTAAATGCTTCTCACATATTTATGAGGATCTGTAGTGGAATTAAAGCATAATAATAGATTTATTTCCTCGGGTGGGGGCGGGGGTTCTTTTCATTTTTGTAATTTAGACCCCTAACTAGAGAGGGGTCAGTGTCATAGACATACATATTAAGGCCTTCATTACCAGTGCTTTCCAGCGAGTGACAGACAGTCAAGGTGCGCGCTTACGCCCCCTACTGACACGACCACGCTACTGCAGCCCGCGCTGCGTCAATTCAAAAGGCAGCATTCAGCGTTCCTGTGTGCAAGAATAAAAATAACCCACAGTACTTAAACACGACAGCTCCGTTGGATATTTTAAGATCTGAAGTGCAGATTTCAGGTTGTTTGCACAGCAGAGCAACGCTTTGGCGTTACTACCGGCTGACGCGGTCGCGCGCAACACGTGGGCGGTTTCAGACAGTGTTAAGCTGAAGGTGACAGCGTTGTCTCTAAAAACTGCATAACAATCGACCATACCTTACTGTGATTATTGCATCGTCAATACTATTTTACACCACGCTATACGAAAAACTCATAACCATTACTAATATCATAATACACATGATCTTATACATTATTAATAAAGATACTGTATATGTAATTGTATACATAATAAAATCGAATGCACCAAGTTGACACTGTCAAATCGAGATATATTAATGCATTATGTAGTTGTTGTTCTCACCTTCTTCGTAGAAAGAATACAGAACAAACCCAGTCAAGAGGAGTGGCTAAAGATATTTATAAAGTAGAACTACGGCAACCTGCTGGACCAGAAAAGGCGGATTTACAAAAGCCTCTGAAAGAAATTTGCAAACTTGACATTTATGTACATAAGCACCTAAAATAAAAACTGCATTATGGATTTGTATAACTTTATTGGGTACACATAACAAGAAATAAATGAAAATATACCCTGCCGTGCCTCACAATTGTGAGTTTATGTTTCACAATACTTTTATCTCAAGATTGTGAGAAAAAAAATCAGATTAGCAAGATATGCATAATTCTGAGAAGAAAAGTCTGATTTGTGAGATAAAAAGGAGTGATTACCTTTTTTTTTTTTTTGAATGTCAAGATGGAAACTTAGAAATCAGAGAAAAAGATTGAGTTGCAGGATACAAACTCAGAAATGTGAGATTATAACCTTAGAATTCTATCTTTTTCTCACATTTCTGAGTTTATATCATACAAATCTAATAAAAGAAAAGAACAAATGGTCACAAATGTGAGATATAAAGTTGCAATTACCTTTTTTTATTCCAAGGTGAAAATGGGCTTCCATAGTTCTAGGATTGTCACGTGTTTCAAGATTTTAGATACTGAACTTTAATCACAATAATACATGTGAATTTTAACTGCAGTTTCTTTTGTTTAGTTACATATTTCCACTGAACTTTCTATGTGAGGACAACAGACACACAGACTCTCATTGACCTCGTTCATACTGAGGCTGAAATACCCTTAAGAAGCTCCATCTGCCTCCTCTTGTCCTTTGCTCTATTAATGGTCATTTTAAACAGCCGGCAGTACATCTCCATGGCCACAGGAGTATCATCGTTGCCTGGCACTGGGTATGCGATGAGGCTGGGGTTACAATTAGAGTCCACAATCCCGACTGTGGGAATATTCATTTTGGCTGCGTCTCGGATGCCGACGTGCTGCTGGAAGACGTTATTGAGCGTGGAAAAGAAAATGATGAGGTCCGGCAGCCGGACGCCGGGGCTGTACTGGATGGGAGCGTTGGTGAGCAGGCCGCCCTTCCAGTAGCGTGTGTGAGCGTATTCGCCGCACTCTCGCGCCGTCGTCTCTATCAGGTGACCGAACTGCCGCCTGCGGCTGACGAACAGGATGATGCCGCCACGGTACGCAACATGAGCCGTGAAGTTCAGCGCCTGCTGGAGGAGTTCTGCTGTCTGCTCAAGATCAATGATGTCTGTATCCAGACGAGAACCAAACAGATATGGCTCCATCAGCCTAGACACAGAAACACACATCAGCATTCAGGAATATGCATGTAAAAAAATATTAGGTCAAAACTAGTGCCGGGACTCGATTAAAAAAAATAATCTAATTAATTAGAGGCTTTGTAATTAATTAATCGAAATTAATCGCATTTTAATCGCATATAAATATTTGACCTGAGAACAGTGAGAAGTAATTTTTTTTCACATGGATTTATAGTATACCATTGAATAATGACTGAATACATAAGCTTAAGCAACAAAATATTGTTTATTTTTGTTCAACCAAGTCTAGCAGACCAGTGCATTTTTGCCATGAAGTGTAGCAATAGCATATTTAGAAACAATTTAGAAATAGTACATTTCAGAAATTCAGGAAGCTTATAGGTGCTGGAACCTTTTTTTTTTTTTAAGTAAAACACAAAACTGTCAATTACATTCAGAACATTGGAAACACTGACTATTAGAAAACATCTCTCTGTCGCTTCAGAGGCCATAACATACTCAAGTCCAACTCTCAATAACCTTGGCCAAAACAATAAAGAGTTCAACATAAACTGTTGCACCAACAAAATAATACATAGTTCAACATAAAGTGTAAAGTCCACGCTAGCTGCTATATGTTTTGCGTTTAGGTGATACTTGAGGCTCGATGTGCTGCTGCGGTGATATGCGAACTATGATGCGAACGCTAGTTGGGGCTCCAGTATAATCGGTCCGCCGAAACGCGTCCAGTGAGAAACGTTCCACGGTGCAAAAATAAGTTATTAAAAATGCGGGAATTTTTTTTTCTGTAATTAATTAATCTTAGTTAACGCGTTATTTTTTGTGTAATTAATTAATCTCAATTAACGCGTTAAAGTCCCGGCCCTAGTCAAAACTGATTTATACATATATAGCGAAACAAATAAAAGTTAATAATAATAATAATAACCATTATTAATAACTGTGCACCAATAATCAGCATATTAGAATGATTCCTGAAGGATCATGTGACACTGAAGAATGGAGTAATGATGCTGAAAATTCAGATTTGATCACAGAAATAAATTAAATTTTTAAACATATTCAAATAGAAAATATTTATTTCAAACTGTATTAATATTTCACAATTTTACTGTACTTTTGATCAAATAAATGCAGCCTTGACGGGCCGAAGAGACTCCAATAAAAACATTTAAAATCATGTTTTCCAACCATTACTCTCTCTCTCTCTATATATATATATATATTTATAGATATACAAGTACAAAAGGTTCTCAATGATATGCATATACACACAGAAATAAATTAAATACAAAAAATAACAACAACAAAAAGTATCATTATAAGATTTTTTTATATTATTATAATTATTGATAATAATTCATTATTGATAAAAATATCATTTCACACTGCGAGCACTTTAATGTCAATGACCCACCTATGCCGGCAGCCTTTCTTGTGTCCAAGATGGACCCGGGCTTCAAACAGGTCCTTCATAGTGAAGAGCTCAGACAAGTGGAAATAATCCGGCTGAGTGAGCGGGAAGTTCAGGATCTTCTCTGTGACAGCTAAACAGAAGCAAATATGAGCTATGAATGATTAGTATTATGTCACAATCTTGTCATAAGGATCAAAAACATATCAAGCACATACTGTATTTACATTAAAGTCTACATACCAAATTAAGAAGAATAATTCTATAAGCAAGCTGATTCTTTATGAAACACCTGTATTACTTTATGTGATAACAGTTAAACAACAAATGGTTATTAAACAATGATTGCTGACATATTATGACACGGATAAAGAGCTATCAAAATGTTTATATACCAGGGTGTTTAAAATCTTTTTGATGTCACAGATCCCAAATATTATTTATTTTCTAAATTAGGTTTTTATGTACTACAGAGTACTGTACCGTTTTATGTATTTATTATATTGTATATAGTTTATTTAAACAATATTTACATTTATTTTAAATATATTTTATATATATTTACCTATAATATACCTTTTCCTCTCATCATTTCACACAGACCCTCAAGAATCCAAGTTAAATCCCTTTTACAGACTATAAACTGACACAAACTATATCTCTAGGTCGCTGGGTTTAATATATTCTGTATGAATGTGTCATAAGAATTTAATAATCAATTCTCTGGACAAACTCACCGGTGTCTGGCGCTGATTTGACTGCAGCTGCTGCGGAGCTGAATGTTTGTCCGTGACACGAGAACACCGCAGAGAGCAACCGAGGGCCCCGGAGAACCTGCCTTACTGAAACCAATCACATGCAATTTATTTATTAAACGGTAACGTACATACATTTTTGTCCAAATACGTTTGCATAACTGCTTAGAAAGTCATTGTAAAAACACGACTTCACGTGTAATGTTTTATGTCATTGCAAGACGTTATATTATGTTGTTGATTGGTATTATAATATGGTTTACATAATGAAATACACTGAATTAAATTAACGTTAAATAAAAACACATTTTATTTCACCTCCACTTAAGACGCCCGCTGCCATGTTTCCGCTACACATGAGTCTTAGGAAGAGTGCAGAGGATTGTGGGTAATAGAGTGCTTTAGACTGATAGAACCGTTCCATCACACAACTCACGAACTACAAGTACCACAATGACCCAGTTCTTTTAAACCAACCAAAACTTTATTGGACGAATCGGTGACAATTTACTGCATTGAACCATTTAAATAACATGAGTAAAGAACGCTCGATAGAATTAGTAATAGGAAAAGTAAAAAAATAAATAAATCGAATTCATTATTTTAAATATACTTCATATTATAATATTCTCATGAACACGTGAACCCCCTTTTCATTCTTTTTGCCAGTGGCTTCAGTTTATCTGTAATAAAACAAAACATTATGAACTAATGTTCCACTAATGCTTAACAACCAGAAATTATCTAAATACGTTTTATATAAACATCTGTAACATAAGCCGTGTTTCTATACCAAGTAAGTGTGATTAAAGTGAGCAGAATTAGTATATTTACCTGATCAAACTAAACTGTAACCTTCGTTTGACTGTTTTGCTGCTCTACAACATACACACAAAATCAAAAACTTACTCATGAGTTATATATACATGTACAAAAAATCAGATCTATTACATCAGTGTGTGTGCAAGTAAATGCATGATTTTTTAATACATTCTTTTTATGTACCTCCAGCTGATTTTGAATTTGGAGACGCCTGGTTTGGAATTTCAGACTCCTCTCATCCGTGTCCAGGGCGATATATAGACGTAACAACAACCCTGGGTCTATAGAGCTGGACAAAGACCTGGAGCAAACAAAAGACACAGATTTACACACACACACACACACACAATCAGTTTATGCATCTGTGAGCTGCCGACCAATCTGACTGCTGATGTTATATACATGTATACATTTGGCAGACACATCTAAAACAACATAAACTATATTTCATTAGAATGTGTTCACTGAGAGTTTGCAAAAATATTTTTTTTGCTTCTTCAGCAAAAAAAACTAGAATTTTTTACATGCAAATCAAAAATCCAAATTTACAATAGAAACAAACTTTTTAAAACATAACAGGATAATAGAATGCAGTTTAAAAAACAACTGCTTATCATATTGGCTTGATATATTAATTTAGACATCTGTTATAAAGGAAGCTACTTTACATTAAGAAACAACAGAGGAAGCGGTGTAAGAAAATTATTAGAAACATGTACAGGAATTCAGATGTTCATGCATGCATGTTTACACACACACACACACACACACACACACACACACACACACACACACACACAGAGTGTAAGAACCATACAGCCTTGTGTCTCAAAGTCAGTTTTTATTATACATCTTCAGAGATACAGTTTGAGTTTTGTTTCTCTGTGCAGAGCAGGGGACTAAAAATTCCTTTTTTATTTTTTGCAAAATATTTATGAAAGCTGGCAATGCCCAGCATAGTCAGCACAAGTCTTTACTTCTCTTCAATAAACAAAAATAAATAACATTCTTTTCACATAGGAAACACTTATATATAATAAGCAACAGAAACAGGAACCAAGAAACAGGTGCAAAGAGAGGGATGAGAGGGAGGGACTGGTGTGACTTGACAAATGCGATTTCATAAAGTATGCAAAAATGTGCAACAAGGGAAAGATGACTGAATTTTGAGACACTGAAATAAATGTTTCATCCTTGAAATATGCAGTCTGATATAAATCTTTGAATGTTGTAGTTGCACAAAAAAAAAATTATAATAATAAAATAACCTGGTTATGACAAGGATATAAAGAATTCCCAAGTACATAAAATGTGTTAAGAGGGAACATCATGAAAAAAATATGTTTGTTGTAAATTGCATAAAGGATTCATTAACCGCTACTGGAGTTTTTCTGTAAAATTTTAATACAAAGTAAATGGATGTTTTTCAAACACAATCTTTATAAATACATAAAGGGTCTCATTTATGAAACAAGCAGAACAAATTTCTTGAAAAATTATTCATTAACTATTCTTGCTTAGACTGTCATGCTGAATAGAATGGAACAATTTACACAAAAAAGACTTTTCAATTCATTCTGCTTGTTTTGTTTTGTTTTTACAAATGAGGTCCATCTTAGTCATTCACTGTTGAAGTGAGGAGACTTTCCTCAATTAGAAACCTCAGGAACATTACCGAAAGGTGACTCAGACCATCTTCTCAGAGGTTGAGGGTCTAAATGATGATGCTGAACCCTTAGTGAACGAGTAATAACTTAATATGCATTGATGCAAACAAAAGCGTTTTCATTCCCTTTACATTCTGCAGTTCTTTATACAATTAAGTACTTAAAGATGCAATTGCCATGGTTGTAATTAGCTCGTGGATTTTTTTTCAGAAAAAAAAAAAGGCTATTTTAAATATTTTAACCTGGGAACTATTTAACATGTAAACTCGTAAACCTTCTTTTTTTAATTACAATTACTTTTCGTAGTCTCAAATGATAATTTCTCAAAAAGCATAGTTTGTAAACTAGGATTCCATTCAAAAATGCAGCAGCTGCTGCAGAGAAAATACAACAAAAAAACAATAAAAAACAAAGTTTAATCTCTTTTCATGACATCATGTCTGCCTTTAAATATATTTATAAATGTACAAACATACAAAAAAAGGATGTGGTACACTCAGAGTCTTAAGTGACGTCCCTTGGAACCTAAATAACACGATACAAAAAGACAGGAACTCTGAAATGCAGGATGAGACGCTGCAGTCCGTCAGGCTAATGCTAAAATAAAACAACTGATGCTTATAGCCGAAGGAAAATTTCGGCTGTATGGTTGGGAATCTTGCAAAATACCTGCAAATCACAGTTTTGGATCCATAGATCCCCCCAAACCAAAATACCTGTCAATCTTTCTAATTAAAGGCATTAACAATTTTATGAAGAAGTCTTTCGTATCTTAGATGGAACAAGAGCATGGATACATACTGGGCTTTTGGAGACCATGTTCCCTCAACTGATGTGTGTGTGTTTGGAGAGAGGACAGGTAGGTACTCACTGATTAGGGGGCTGCTTCCTCCTGTCTTTTTTTTTCCTGATCTTTCCTTTCCTCATCTGACTCTACATCTGTCTCATCAACACATTTCTTTTCCTCATCTTCCTGCTTTTTCTCTTCCTTGCTAACACTTCCTCCTTCCCTTTGTCTTTCTCCTAAACTTGCAGTGGACTCAACTGCCTCAATCTGGCTGACCTGCTGGTGGTTTGTCTTTGCTAAGGGTGTTGGGAAAGCATCCTGATCCAGTTGTAACTGGATTACACTGCCTTGCTGGTGGTCATGCGGTGAGGGCTGGCACAGGTGCGAGGTGGCAGGGGTTAAGTGTGGTCTGTCTGAGAGGGGTCTGTCAATTTTCAGGCGGTTTTGCAAATAAAGTCTCTCTGTCCTGCCCCTAGGGGGCGTCGATTTCGAGAGGTCACCAGTGGTGACAGCAGGGGACCTAATTTGAGGTTTTGAGATAGGCGAGGGACAAAGAGAACTAATTACTTCCTTCAAAGGTATCCTAGTAGCTGATCTACTCTGGTGGCTGATGGCAAGCTCATTACTGTCTGCCGAGGAAAGTTCCTTGACGTCGCTCATACTGCTGTTAACGGCTCTCATCAGGAATAGGTTCTGGTGTTGATGACCCGATGATCGGAGCATCTCTGAGCTCACAGAGGGCGTAGTGAAGGAGTTGGGTTTGATGGTATGACTTGTTGGAGTGTCCTTCCCTGTCTGGGAGCCGCCGCTCTTTGGAGTCAAAATCTCACATTTTTGTCTTTTGGTCCTCTTAATACCCATAATGCAAGAGCTGCCTGGTGTCAGGACTGGTCCTTTGCTGAGTTCTGCAGGTGCATCCATGGATCTCCATATGTCTATGGATTCTGCTTGCGTTTCACTTTTGTAGAGGCTACAAGAAGTTGAAGCTGAAGCAGAAACTGGAGTTTCACTTACAATCGTTTGAGGTTCTGGTTTAAAATCAGACTCTGCAGGTGAGGTCAAGGAGTCTACGGCCCCCTCCTCTTGTTTGGTGTTTGCAGCAAGAGGTGCAGACTCCTTGGCTCGCTCAGCTAGAAATCTCCTGATCTCTTGCTCAATGCTATCATCGCTGTCTACAGAACTTTCATTGTCATCTGCATGCGGACTGGAAGGTATGTCCACATCTTGGGGCTTGGGAACCCCACCATTCCCAGTCACCTTGTCGGCTTGTGCATGGCTTTTAGATTTTCTGGTGTTCTGAATTTCTGATTTGCCTTTAACTGCTTTGCTTTTATCACCCTTGTCGTTTTTAGTCTGAACATTCAGTGTCTCTTTGCCCCCTTTCAAGATGCCAGACTTAACAAGCTTGGAAGGTGGGATGCTTTTCTGGTCTGTTAAAGGCTTTTGTTTTTTCACAGCATCCAAAGATGATTCTTCGGAAGGTCTGATGCTTTTTCTTGCCTTCATGTCTCTCACTTTCTTTTTGACTTTTTTCTTTGTCTTAAGCAAGTCTTTAATTGCAGCATCTAGATCCTCATCACTGTCCAGGGAGCTGCTTTTGTCACTGCTGTCGTTTCTCTCTGAGCCAATCCCAGTCTTTAGGCTGGACATACTGCAAGTGCAACTTTTGTCTTTGGGTGCACTACTATCTGCACCCTTATGAGGAGGGGAATTCATGGTGGCTGGACTACTTGAATGGGATATGACAGCGGGAGTGGTTAAAAGCTCTGGTCTGGTGTAACTATGAATCAGAGGTGTCCCTGGAGGCTCCTCTTTAACATTCAAAACTAATTCAGCCTCTCTGGAAAGTTTGCTTTGTTCTTCTTTGAACTTGCGTTTTTTTGACAGGGAGAGCCTTACTGCTTTATTCGGTTGGGTTTCCTTCATCTTCAACTTTGGTTCTTTGCTTGCTGTGGGATCTCCTGAAGCTGGCGATGGTGCACCTGATGTTTTTGGAAGCTCTTTGTTCATCATTGCTTTATGTTCCAAAAATTTTCTTATCTCTTGTTCAATTCCGTCCTCACTGTCAACAGAGCTTTCATCACTTTTATCCGCAGATGGTGCAACAGTGAGGAATGTTGGCGTCTGAAGCACATTTCTGTTCGCGATGCTTAAGTTAGGCTCAAACACCTCGGGCATGACAGTTTTAGAGATGTCTAGAATGGCTTCAGCACACATCAGCTCAGCAGTGTTGACCGTGAGACTGGAATGGATCTGATGTTCAGTGTGGGCTGGTTTTGGGTTTAAAAGGGGTGGTGCACACCCTTTGACTTTAGAGCCCTGGGATGTACACTTGTTCAAAAAGTGGCTTACACCCAGTGGTGTAGGGAGATTAGACTTCTTGGTCAACAACTTCTTCTTGCTTTTCTTGGACAGTGCTTTGAATGACTGAGTGCTCATGCATTCGGGAGAAGTGATGGCTGATCTGCTACGTTGCGCAGGCACAAGTTGAGCAGGTTTGAGAGGATTTTTCTTTTTCTTCTGCTTGTGTTTTTCTTCCTGAAAGCGACGGATGGCTTCTTCAATACCTTCATCGCTACTCGATTCAGAGTCCTCCCTTTGTCGTGAAGATCTCAGCGCATCTCTTTCACCTTCCTGTTTTTCTTTTTTCTCCTGCTGGAATCTCTGAATCTCCTCTTCAATTCCATCATCACTGCTCGAATCAAGCCTTTCCTCTTCCTCTTTAATGACAAGACGAGGTGGAGATCTGTCCATCTCTGAAGACGACGAAGATCCTTTCTTAGATTTGGGAGGGGGAAGACTTTTTACAGGCAAAACTTTACTCGTGTCTGCTTTCTTGAAGGGATTTTCTTTGCTTAGCTTCTTCTTGACTTTCTTTTTTAGGGGCTGCGTCCCACTCAAGGCTCTCTGTATATGATTGCTAGCAGTTAGCACCTTAGCATTACTGGAATGTGTGTGTTGTTTAGCAGCATCCGGGACAGTTGGTTCCCTCCGCTGAAGCTTGGGCGCTGGGGTCGAACTTGTGATTGGATCCCCTTTGCGCTTGTGGTCCACCTTCTCCTTCAAATACTCCTGAATGGCCTCCTCAATGCCTCTGTCCACAGAATCATCACTGTCCGAATCATCGCCAGTATCTGGTCTGGTGGTCTGTAACTTAGTGTCCGCCCCTGTTCGCCGGGATCTCGCAGACGTGTCCATGAGTCTCATTTGACCCTTTTCGGTCTGCCCGTTTTCGCTCATGTCCGAAGACTGGGTGCTGTGAAGGCTCTCTATAATCATCTGGATCTTCTGTGGGATGGGGGTGCTGCTAACAGAGACAAGGTCGCTGTCGGAAGCACTGTCATTGAAAAAGAGAGGCAGGCTGCAGCTTTTATTGGACCTCCATTCTGAGTGAATAGTCACCACCGGAGGAACTGTCTTCAGGAACATTCTAGAAGGTCAGAATGGAGGGGATGTAGGTGCATGGGAAAACTCCACCTGCGATCTTGTTTACATTCTAAAATTGAAGAAAGAGAATTTTTAATTACAACAACAACCTTAATAAAAATTAATTCTAAAGCAGTGTTTAGAATATCACATTTTAAATTGACAAGGTTTAATTTTTCAAAAAGTATTCATGGTAGGCAGGACCGGTGAGAGATGTAAAATTGTTACTTTAACCACACAGAAATTATCTACAGGGATGAAACAAGAATTTAGTGGATAAAGAAAAAAAAAATGTCCATTTCACTAATAGATTATAATTTGATTGCGATCAGGTTATTGAAAGTCAAATGACAGAACTAGTATCATCAGCAGATTCTCTTGTTTAATCTAATATGCATATTTGCTCAAAACTTTCACAGGAGTGTTTGTTGTAACAACCTTGGGAATCGGATAGTTTATAAGCCCACATTTAAAATTTGTGAGTGTCAAACACATTCTATTATTGTTTTTTTTTAAATTAGTTAGCACATATTTGGGGGTAAATTATTTAAAAGACCAATTGAGAAAAAAAAACTGTGTTATTGACATTAAAGCAAACAGATGTTACAACGTTCCCAAGTCTCCCATATTATGGGCTCCTAAAGCCTGGTACAAAAATTATGGTTTGACTACTAAACCTCCGAGGCAAATGAGCAGGCCCGTGACTCAAATATAGGTCATGGCTGGGTCACAGAGAACAGAAAAAACAATGCTAAAGAAAAAAAAATATAAGTATTTTTTGACCACACTAAATAATCATTCACCTGGTATAATAAAAACTCCCTTAAAACATCAGAGAGTTTTGAAAAAAGATAAGTCAGCTTCGATTCATTTTCAAAAATGCATCCTCATCATCATCATCATCAGGCAAGGAGGATCTGGGGGCGATATTCAAAATTTTGGGCCATTCATAAACAACACAGGCCTACTAAATAGCATAAATCCCATGTTCTGTAAATTATTATATTATACACAATTATCATGGTATAGGCCTATTATAATAGTATTATTACCATTAATAGTCACACTTTCTATAAAAAAGCGGTTAAGATAATTTGACACAGAGAGACCACTGCAGTCCGAGGTACGAGCCTCGAACGAATGACTCGTATGGACCGATTCTTTTGGTGAATCATTTGTGATTCGGAGCGTTTGCAGAATGAATCTGACTCACTGAACTGTGAATTATTACTTTCTTTACTTTCTAATTAGCCAAGAACTGCCAGTGTGTTAAATTGTACTTGGGGCTTAGTGTAGTTACTGACCAGTTGTTAATATGCCAACGTGTTCAAAAATATGAGTTTAGTGGCGTTTTATATAAATAATTAAATTAAATTATATACGTGCATTTTAGTATTTAGTAGTTTTTTTATCTGATACACAATTAGAAACAATTATTGGAATAATTTTATTTATACACAAGAAAAATCCGTGTAAACAAATAGTTTTGCTTTGTTACGTTTGTTTAATGATATCATCACTTGAGAAGAATTAATATGAACAATAATTTCATTCATTTAAAATATTAATTCGCCGAAATACTAAAATAATCATTAAAAGAACAGTTAACGAATCAGAATCGTTAAGAGGAATCAGAATGGCTATACTCATATCGAGTCCCATTGCTAATTTTAAGGCTGCATGTAGGCTACATGAACCGAGACCCGAGCCGTAACCGAGGCCCCTCCGCCGCCTTCAACGCTTCATCTCCTCGGAGACAATAAACTCCCGTAAGTTAGGACAAAATAACTCTCTCCACTATGATGCCACAATGAAACTCCCGCAAAAATGGAGACATTGTATCTCCTCTGCACTCCAATGCGAGAAAGTAGTGTTTTTTGTGTGCTTTTGCAATCCGCCATCAGAGCTCCGTCTCACCGGCGCACCGGGCTGTCCCTGCCCAAAGCTCGCGGCTCTGCCTGCACTCGCGAGCGGGGAGTGGAGCTAAGAGACACCGTAGAGGAACCCGCGCCTTCCGCCTGCCGGCCACGGTGTCTCCGGCCGTGTTTACACTGGTTTAGTGTCAAAAGAGACCGTTCTGGTAAAGTTCGGTGGTCGTGCGTTTATATGCGACATTTAATGAAACTGCATCCTAAAATGTAGCAAGAAAAGGTAAGGAGCAAAGCTGAAGTTCGCCATGAGATATAAGCGCTTAGATGCTCGCGGGGCCTCTTTACTTCTCGCCGGTTCATTTTGTAAAACCCTCTTTGTATTGTGTCCCTCTAACGAAAAACATCACAGAAGTGAGACCCCGCTGCATGCACGAGACAGATAAAGGGATGAGGCTCACCTTACGACTGATGAACTGCTGTTGTGTTTATCTTCCAGTGTAATCCGGCTTTTGCAATTCTTAATACATTTTTTGGAGAGTCCACACACGGGAGCGGACGCGCGCAGCCGTCTCGTGCACCACTCCTGCCTCCCGACTTACCTTCAGAAATCACTTAAAGACACAGTACCACAGAACGGACTGGAATTGTGTTGTGAAATTAATGGTGTAGTCGTATTGGGTCTACATATATATTTCTTTACAAAACGTCGATTTTTAGTTGAGTTTGATTGAATGGTGAAGGGAAAAAAACAACATGGGAAAAGCGTTCAGGACGCATGAAGTTGGTTGAGCAAATGTGGATGCCCGTTTCTGCCATGAGAATTAAAAAAAAAAAAAAAAAAAAAAAAAAAA